>NC_059411.1:15911913-16126913 GCF_905220565.1 Melitaea cinxia | reverse complement strand
CTAACCGAAACCTAACCGAAACCTAACCGAAACCTAACCGAAACCTAACCGAAACCTAACCGAAACCTAACCGAAACCTAACCGAAACCTAACCGAAACCTAACCGAAACCTAACCGAAACCTAACCGAAACCTAACCGAAACCTAACCGAAACCTAACCGAAACCTAACCGAAACCTAACCGAAACCTAACCGAAACCTAACCGAAACCTAACCGAAACCTAACCGAAACCTAACCGAAACCTAACCGAAACCTAACCGAAACCTAACCGAAACCTAACCGAAACCTAACCGAAACCTAACCGAAACCTAACCGAAACCTAACCGAAACCTAACCGAAACCTAACCGAAACCTAACCGAAACCTAACCGAAACCTAACCGAAACCTAACCGAAACCTAACCGAAACCTAACCGAAACCTAACCGAAACCTAACCGAAACCTAACCGAAACCTAACCGAAACCTAACCGAAACCTAACCGAAACCTAACCGAAACCTAACCGAAACCTAACCGAAACCTAACCGAAACCTAACCGAAACCTAACCGAAACCTAACCGAAACCTAACCGAAACCTAACCGAAACCTAACCGAAACCTAACCGAAACCTAACCGAAACCTAACCGAAACCTAACCGAAACCTAACCGAAACCTAACCGAAACCTAACCGAAACCTAACCGAAACCTAACCGAAACCTAACCGAAACCTAACCGAAACCTAACCGAAACCTAACCGAAACCTAACCGAAACCTAACCGAAACCTAACCGAAACCTAACCGAAACCTAACCGAAACCTAACCGAAACCTAACCGAAACCTAACCGAAACCTAACCGAAACCTAACCGAAACCTAACCGAAACCTAACCGAAACCTAACCGAAACCTAACCGAAACCTAACCGAAACCTAACCGAAACCTAACCGAAACCTAACCGAAACCTAACCGAAACCTAACCGAAACCTAACCGAAACCTAACCGAAACCTAACCGAAACCTAACCGAAACCTAACCGAAACCTAACCGAAACCTAACCGAAACCTAACCGAAACCTAACCGAAACCTAACCGAAACCTAACCGAAACCTAACCGAAACCTAACCGAAACACCGAAACACCGAAACACCGAAACACCGAAACACCGAAACACCGAAACACCGAAACACCGAAACACCGAAACACCGAAACACCGAAACACCGAAACACCGAAACACCGAAACACCGAAACACCGAAACACCGAAACACCGAAACACCGAAACACCGAAACACCGAAACACCGAAACACCGAAACACCGAAACACCGAAACACCGAAACACCGAAACACCGAAACACCGAAACACCGAAACACCGAAACACCGAAACACCGAAACACCGGAAAACTGAACCATCGCTTATCATATGTTTTAAGATTATCACAACGTTAGCGTGATTTAAAATACAACCACTGCCATCTAGTGTGTGAAGACGACAAACCGATTTTTATGTTTAGTTAGTTCTTTCTTTAAATATCGATCACAATACAAATTAGTGTAGACATGTTGCTGTTGAAGTTATATATATATTTTTTTTTTTTTTTGGATCACCAACAAATTACACACCGTATTTCAAGTACAAATAAGATAACCGTAGAGTCTGAGTGTCACTTTAATTATAGGTGATAACTACATTTAACTAGCATACACTTATAACATAATATACATAGATAACATACAAATGGCAAGAACTTAAGATAGTGTTTTACAACAAAATTAACTACAATTAAAGATTAAAACAAAAGGAATCAAAGAATTAAAGAGAAATAAAATAGAAATCATTTGTAAAAAATTCTAAAAAAAAAAAAAAAAAAGTCTGCTGATAAATACAATAAAATCATTATTTTAAATTTAAAATGTTTGTCGTTAAAAAAAAAAAATTTATGTCCAGGTGTTTTTAAATAATGCAGTGGGATCTCATCATCCTGTTTAAAGGTGTTTGATATCCCAAGTTAGAACAAACTGAGGTACAATAAAATAGCATTCGTTTATTTATACGTAGACATTTACATAAATATTATAGGTATATAATATATTTAATGTTTTACAGATGTAGACTTTGTTTGCCTGACACGAAATGCACCATGAGGATTTACCGTTATCACAAATAATATTGTTTTTAATTTTGTTAGACTATTATTTAGTCCAAGTATAGCACATTGAGCATGTTTAATTATATTCAAACAAAGTTTACCAATTAAAAAAACACTGGTAATTACCATATATATTTATTTATTTATTTACATATATATTTCATTATTTTTTTAAAGTAAAATATTTACGCATATTGAGGACGGTAGATGGCACTGATAACATATAAATCTTTAAGCCTAGTGCTCTAAAAAAGAATTTCTTACTGTACTGGTTAAGAGGACGATCGTGAATACATTAAATGACGTTAAAAATTATAGATAAAAAAAATACCAAAAAAAAACACGCTTTTATAGCTAATCGAACTAAAAAAGTAGAAAATAATTTTTAATTAGAAAGAGTTTTTATTACAGTAGTAGAAGATCGAACAATCAATCATAATAATGAATTACTTCAAAATAAAACGACCCAAAAAATGTTTGTGCTTTTGATTTTTTTTTTTTTTATTATTTAAACTAAACTATAAAATATTCACTTAAGCATGTAATTTTATTTAATTTTTTTTCCGTATTATATACTTTGAATAATAGCTAAATAAAAGAATATTTATTTTAAATGCTGGGCGTATGAAGGTTCATAATCACCTTGCACAGGAAGTAGAACGTGAAGAGAGAACGACAACGGCAAAACAGAATTTTTCTAGCAATTTTTTAATTATTAACTAGCGACTCACCCGGGCTTCGCACGGGCAATGCTGATACTAAATATACTTACAGAATGTCTTTATGTACAACGTTCACAGCTTTTTTGTTACAAAACATGTTTTATTTAGAAGTTAAACGTCCATACCGCGATGAATACACCGGTTCTCGTCCGATCACCAAAGATAAGCAACGTCGGGCGCGGTCAGTACTTGGATGGGTGACCGCCTGGGAATACCGCGTGACGTAGGCGTATTAGAATATCTATTCTTCTTCGAAATTCGAGATACGAAATGTAAACAGTCTATAATTTAACAAAACACATCATGTTCTTGCGGATAATTTATTCTTTCGTGGCATACACAAGAATGAAACATTAAAGGAATTTTTTACAACTTACAGAAAACGTCGTGAAAAATAATGTTTATAAAATATAATATATACTACGTTCACAGCTCGACAAAACAGAGCCACCTAGCGTGTGCTATAGAAACTACAAAGATTGTTTAATTAATATCAATAGTATTACATTGCAAACTAATAACTAGATAGCGCTTGAACGGAAATCTAACTCTTTAGATTTTTTTTAATTCGTTTTGTTTAATTAGTTTTTTTTTCAATGAGTTTGCCAAAGAAGTTTCACTTCTGACATGTGTACTTGGTACGCACGCAATTCTTTTATTTATAGTCTATGTATGATGGCTCATATCCTGTTACTTTTCTACTGCTTACTGTTTAACTCAAAGACGCCTTGCTATTTTTAAAAGCGCTGGACTCACCATCGAATTAGAGAAAATAAGCTTTAGTTCGTAATTTGAAGCATGCAATGTTGAAATTAATACGCCTCAACGATTTGAATATTAAAATGTAAATAAAAAGGCATGGGTACTTAAGAGCCTATGGATGTTAAAACTTATATATTTTTTTAAATAGTTACGTAGTAAAATATATCTTTATGTTTAAATACTTGATTTCAATATAGTACTATTATAGACACACTACACAACTTCTTTAAAAAAAAAGAATATCATTTAATCCTGACGATCCTTATTTCTAAATGATAATCTAGTAATCTTCAATCTTTAGTAAAATGTCAAATCATTGGGATACTGATATAAGATAGTGTTTAAATCAAATCTGAATTTTTGAAGTGGGTCAAAATGAAGTCTAAAGGAGTCGGTTACAGACATACAGGTGAAGCTTAATATAAAGCGTGTATATTTACACGTTTTATATTAGCTTATTATTTACATGCTTTATATTATTTATTCATCTTATGACGATCCAATAGACGAGTACAACGACAACAAGGAACACGTTGCGAGAATGTAAGGTCTATGCTTCAATTTATTATTGCGGGATATACCTATTATACTCGGCGATTTCTTCCAAGATTTGCTTTGAAATTTATTAGTAATATTCTAATAATTGTGTTTGCTCGCAAACGAAAAAAAAACCGACTTCAATTACATCGACAAGTAATACAACGTAGATCGACGAAAAAATACTCAAGTAACTGCGCGTTATCAAAGATTACTCAAAAAGTAGTTATCAGATCTCGATAAAATTTATATGTGACTACATGATAAACATCAGCTTTCAATTAAATTAAAAATTATCAAAATCGGTACACCCAGTAAAAAGTTATTACGGATTTTTGAGAGTTTCCCTCGATTTCTCTAGGATTCCATCATCAGATCCTGGTTTTCTTATCGCGGTACCAAACTAGGGATATCCCCTTTCCAACAAAAAAAGAATTATCAAAATCGGTACGTCCAGTAGAAAGTTATGCGGTATAATACAACGTAGGTCGACGAAAAAAGCGTCAAGTAAAAACGCATTATTAGGTATAACTCGAAAAGTAGTTGTTAGATCTCAAATAAATTTAAATGGGACCAATTGGCACACACCACCTTTCGATTAAAACAAAATTTGTCGAAATCGGTCTACCCGGTGAAAAGTTCTGATGTAACATACATAAAAAAAAAAAAAAATACAGTCGAATTGAGAACCTCCTCCTTTTTTGGAAGTCGGTTAAAAAAACTAAATGGTAAGGCTATAGACAATCGGGGTCTAATTATATTTTCGTTACAAAAAAAAACGCGCTAACGTTCACTCATGCTCCGTTTCGCAGCGGAGGCTGCCTCAGCCGCTCCTCTACGCATTCGTTCGCGCGCTTTCGCGCGGCGGGCGAGGGCTACCCTCCAACCGCGCCTCCAGCTTCAAAAAAAAAAACACGGGGTAGGGCAGACCAAGACCACGTGGACAGTGGGTGCTCCAATTCGGTTTTGGGTATTTCGCGAATTTCTATGCCTATATACTAGCACCCCCCCCCCCATTCACCACCTCTCCCCCCAAACCCTATTTAAAATATATTCGTAACTCAAAATATAACCCTAAAATAATCCTAAATTAGATCCCGATTGTGTATAGTATAGCCAAAGCATTAATGTATAACGACCACTGACCTGATGGCATCGCATTATTGTGCTGCATCGTTGAGACCAACACTGCAAGCAGCAGGCGTATTTAATCTCCAATTACGTAATTTCAACCAGAGTTCAAACAATTCGACTTACATACCGTCATTTTCACGAAACATTTCATTTCACTTTACATACAAATTATTAAGACGTAAAAAAAAAATATGTAAATAAAATTCTATTAAGTCACATATCGTTAATAACTACGATTATTTTTACGATATTTACTAGCGAATACATAAACAAAAGGCGTTCGGAGGAATAACGTCTATTGACTAACGGTCATTACGAGGCACAGGAGTAAGACTATCATATTAAGGTTGTTCAAATTATTATTAGCCAATTGCACAACGCGCGGAAACCGTTACTCGTACACCCTTTTCAAATCGGTTCTTTCCCTCTGGGAATGTTTTTGGGGGTACATTTTTTTTGGGTATTTTCTTGGGAACTCTTAATTCGTCAGAACATAACATATTTTTAATATTAAAAAAAATTCTTCATTTATCAATTTACGAATATATTTTAGCAATTTATAATATATAATTACTTACTAAAGCAAAGTATAAGAATAAAAGGGAAAGTATAAAAAAAATATTTTCAATTTTAAAATCCTTTGAAAAATAAAATCTAATAAGAAAAACATTAATCTGACTGATTTTTAAATAATTTCAATTTTTGGTTTAGGGGGTTTTGTTTCCAATTTAGCGCGTACATACAGATAATGTAAATGATTTGACAAGTTACGCGTATTTGAATGTCACTTAAATTAAGCATTTAATTTCATACTCAACTTTATATTTAATTTTTTTTTGTTCTTAAGCCAATCAAATGTTACATGAAATTAATATGAACCAAGGTTTGGTAACGTTACCAATTAAGTACCTACCGTTAGAAAATAAGTTAATATTTATTGACATCTTACATTAAGTTTAAATTTTTTTTAGAGTAATTATGAGACGGAAACGCTTTAAAACGCTAAGTTTTACCGGTAAATAAAAGACAGATTGATTGTCACCTAAAACTCTCGTAGATAACCGAGTTTAACTTTAAATAATTTACTTAGACCGGTTGATAATACGTCGTTCACGCCATCTACAGCCTCCGCTCGTACTATTGCTGGTGATAGCGCCACACAATCACTTTAAAAATCAATTCTGTTGTCTTAAAATGACTAGATAATAGGTAGAATAATTATGTATCATTAAGTTAATTACATTTTAATTAGAAATAATTCAGACATTTTAAATAAAAATGTATTCGTATGCGGCCGCCAGTAATTTGAATATAGCATGTCTTTCGTTTATCAAACACGTAATATTCAGGTCACACTATGACACGATTGAGATTTCCCTTTAAGGACAGGAGCAAAAAACTTTAATATTTATACTATCGTGTTCATTATAAAACAGCAGCAACACATCTTTACGTGTAAAAGAAAGCACATTAGAACTACATAATTATTGATATCTACCAACAGATGGCATGAGGTGCCGTTTAAATCGCGCTAGCGTTTCGTTCAGTTTAAAATGTGTTTGTTTTAACATCATATTCAAAACGAATTTTTATAGACAACTAGCTGTGCCCGCGGCTTCGCCCGCGTTGAAATCAGAGTGTCACAAAGTTTTCCCGGCAAACTTCCAGCGAAACTCTCATCAAAATCGGCTTAGCCGTTACGTAAACCTTCCTCTTAAACCGCATGAAAATCCGTTCAGTAGATTTTGAGGGAATCTATCACATACACTTTTGGAGACTTTGTTTTATAATACACTAACTGTTGCCCGCGACTACATCCGCGTGGTTATAAAGATATGCATTACTATTAAGATGTTTAACGCAAATTGTTGTTTTATTTCAGTTACTTGAAATGCTTATCACACTGAGTAACTTTTTAAAAGGCACAATTTAGTATAATTTAATAGTTATTTTTATAAAACCTCTCTATACACCACATTCTTAGTTTTATTTTCAGGCAGCAGTATAAATAACCTATCAGGCGAACTTATATGTTTCATACAAACTATCAACCCCAATTAAGCCCCTTAGCGGTGGAATATCGCAAAATTCGTTCTTAGCGGACGTCTACTAACTATAATCTACCTCCCTGCCAAATTTCTTCTTTGTCCATCCTGGATGGATGAACCTTTCTCTTTTATATATATAGATTACGATGCATTATTTGGACACCATCTCATCATCTATAGAGCACACATTTTACATTTCAAGTCTCTGACTTCAAAAATATAGAACTTTCATACAAACTTCCAACCCCCGTTTTACCCCTTTAAGGGTTGAATTTCATAAAACCAGTTCTTAGCAGATGTCTACACCCCATAAGGAAACTACTTGCCAAATTTCAAGTTTGTATCTGTTATAGTTTCGGAGATTTCGTTATGAGGGAGCCAACCTACCATCCCCCGGTTTAACCCCAAAAAGGAGTTGATCTCTAAAAATACATTATTTGGACACCTTTTCACCATCTATAGAGTTTACATTTTAAATTTCAAGTCTCTTACTTCAAAAACATAGGACTTTCATTCAAACTACCAACCTCCGTTTCACCCCCTTAGGGGTCGAGTTTCGTAAAATCGGTTCTTAGCAAATGTCTACGTCCTATAAAAAACCTACCTGTCAAATTTCAAGTTTGTATCTGTTATAGTTTCGGAGATTTCGTAATGAGTGAGTCAACCTACCATCCCCCGTTTTAACCCCAAAAGGGAGTTGGTTTCTAAAGATAGATTATTTGGACACCTTTTTATCATCTATAGAGCATACATTTTTAATTTCAAGTCTCTTACTTCTAAAACACAGGACTTTCATACAAACTTCCAACCCCTGTTTTACCCCCTGAGGGATCGAGTTTCGTAAAATTCATTCTTAGCGGTAGTTTACGCTGTATAAGGAACCTCCTTGCTAAATTTCGAGTTTGTAGGTGTTATAGTTCCGGAGATTTCGTGATCAGTGAGTCAACCTAAGATCCCCCGTTTTAACCCCAAAAAGGGGTTGATTTCTAAATATTCATTATTTGGTCACCTTTTCACCATATATAGAGCTTACATTTTAAATTTTAAGTCTCTTACTTCAAAAACATAGGACTTTCATACAAACTTCCAACCCCCGTTTCACCCCCTTAGGGGTCGAGTTTCGTAAAATCCGTTCTTAGCGGATGCCTACGTCTTATAAGGAGCCTACCTGCCAAATTTCAAGTTTGTAGGTGTTATAGTTTCGGAGATTTCGTGATGAATGAGTGACCTTTCGCTTTTATATATATTATAGATTATAGATTAACGAGCCTAGAAGTATGCAAGCACAAGTAAACAGGGATAAAACGACATTTTCTAAAAATGAATCCTAGCTATATCGATTTAATTCCCCTGAAATCCCCTGCATACTAAATTTCATGAAAATCGTTAGACCCTTTTTCGAGTTTCTGAGATATATATAGGTATATATACTAGCGACCCGCTCCGGCTTCGTACGGGTATAAAATATAATTATAGCCTATGTCATTCACTCAAAAAATGATTATAATCGATCCCGTAGTTTTTAACCGACTTCCAAAAAAGGAGGAGGTTCTCAATTCGACTGTATTTTTTTTTTTTTTTTTTTTTTTTTTTTATGTATGTTACATCAGAACTTTTGACCGTGTGGACCGATTTCGACAAATTTTGTTTTAATCGAAAGGTGGTGTGTGCCAATTGGTCCCATTTAAATTTATTTGAGATCTAACAACTACTTTTCGAGTTATATCTAATAATGCGTTTTTACTTGACGCTTTTTTTGTCGACCTACGTTGTATTATACCGCATAACTTTCTACTGGATGTACCGATTTTGATAATTCTTTTTTTGTTGGAAAGGGGATATCCCTAGTTTGGTACTGTGATAAGAAAACCAGGATCTGATGATGGGATCCCAGAGGAATCGAGGGAAACTCTCGAAAATCCGTAATAACTTTTTACTGGGTGTACCGATTTTGATAATTTTTAATTTAATCGAAAGCTGGTGTTTATCATGTGGTCACATATAAATTTTATCGAGATCTGATAACTACTTTTTGAGTAATCTTTGATAACGCGTAGTTGCTTGACTATTTTTTCGTCGATCTACGTTGTATTACTTGTCGATGTAATTGAAGTCGCTTTTTTTTTTCGTTTGCGAGCAAACACAATTATTATGATTTATTCATCTCTGCCCGTGGCCCGCACGCGTTAACTTTAGAGTATAATTGTGTTTGTTCGCAAACGAAAAAAAAAACCGACTTCAATTACATCGACGAGTTATACAATGTAGTTGGACGAAAAAATAGTCAAGTAACAACGCGTTATCAAAGATTACTCAAAAAGTAGTTATCAGATCTCAATAAAATTTAATCGCTCCACTCCCGAGGCCCGTCACGGATCGGCCCCGCATTTTTAACCGACTTCCAAAAAAGGGGGAGGTTCTCAATTCGACTTTTTTTTTTAAATGTAATTATGTATGTTACTTCAGAACTTTTGACCGTGTAGACCGATTTCGACAATTTTTTTAATCGAATTACGGTTACGGTTTAATTGCGGTTTACAATACTCTTATTATTTTATTTTTCAGATTGTTGTTGATGAACAAGTCTGACTTAGGTTAGGCAAGATATTACTAATAAAACACAATTTATTTATTTTTCAAAATTTTTCTCTGCAAAATCTACATTCCGAAGCGGTGGTAGGTTTACTTCGATAAATAGAAGATCGACTGTCTATCTCTCTAAGCTCCATGCTCTAAACTGTCGAAAGTTCCACGTCATCATGTTCATATTGTATTTATATGCATTCCCAATTTTTCTTTCAAGTGTTACTGTGAGGATTGGACCAAAAAAAAAAAAAACTACTGGAAAGGAAAGAGGTTTATAAAATAATAAGAGATATCGAATTTTACAGCATTTATTTATCATAAAACACAACAGTGCTTTGTAAAATCAAAGCAACACTTATCACCTTTACATGCTTGTACAGACACAGGTTGGTTGCTTAAACACGACTGTCAACTTTACAGTAACAGATTACATAAACAAAAAAAAAGCTAACACTACTAGTTATTTATATTTCACATATTAGAACATAATACATTTAATAGTGCTGCGTCCCAGACCACACAGACACATTCAAGTATAAATCTGGTGCTACTAAATATTATACATTTGTTATCTTTGCTAGATATTCGCTCGAGTCGGACGCCTCAATCCCGGACACCTACCCCTAACATTAGTACAAAGCTAAACATTTCAAACTAAATATGAAATACTTCAATCATTGCTGCTCACTGCCATTGCTTATCGTTTAAAATAATTATTTAGCAACTAAACATTGTATCCAATATGACTGAATTATTTTATTTTCTTTTTAATTGACGTAATAATAGTCATATGGGACTTTGTTTCATGAGGTCAGTCATCAGTCATCATCATAGTCATAAGTCTATTATTTGTATTGCTTCTGGTCGTGGCCCACTGGTCGCGCCTACGCGCGCCCGCCCCCCTCCCCGCCCTTCCCCGCCGCCCGCTCGTCACGCCCCACTCCCTCCCCCGCTGCCCGCTCTCCCCCCTCCCCGCCACCCCCCACCGCCCGCTGCTCCCCGCCCTCCCCCGCCGCCTGCTCGAGCGCCGCCGACAGCTCGTCGTCGTCGTCGTCCTCGTCCTTGCCGTACAGCTCGGGGTAGTCCGCCATGCACCCCTGCATCACGCTGAACTTCTCGTAACAGTCGCTGCCCTTGGGGTCCGCTTCACTGAAAATACGAATAATTTTCCTTTAAATTGTGTCTCTAAAATGTATCATTGGGGTTACTATAATTATTTTCACTTGTACTCGTAATTAGCCCTGGGATATTTATCATATGAACGTACATACATTTTAAGAACTATTCATAATAAAGTAGCAGAAAGGCTGTGTAAAGCAGTGAGGTAGGCCGAGCTGGACCGACCTGTAGTGGAAGCAGGAGAAGGCTTCGCGGAACTGCGGGCCGCAGGGCCCGGTGGCCATGCCGCCCAGGCAGGGGCAGCCCCAGTTGATGGAGCCGTCGGGCAGGACGAGGCCGGGCGCGGGCGCGGCGGGCGGCAGAGTCTCGCGGCTCGGCGCGCGCAGCTCCTCGCGCGCCGCCACCACCACCACGTCCTTGCCGCCCTCGCCCGTCTCCCACACGCGCCGGCCGGACATCTCCAGCGCCAGTTTGGGCTGCAATGTTCACATGAACGAATGAAGATTTCAGTTATACTTGCATGCTACATACTAGTGGAATGAAATGAAATGTGTGCCTAATGCAACATGGACACTCCGCCACTTTTCACATTATCTATACAAATAAATAAAATTGGGAGTGTCTGTTTGTAATATTAAAACAAACGCATTTTCTCTAAATACATATTATATGTATACACGGTAGGTATACCAAAATAACATTCTTTACAATTTTTGTCTGTCTGTTTGTTCCAGCTAATCTCTAAAACGAATGGACCGATGTTGACGATATTTCACTGGCAGATAGCTGATGTAATAAGGAGTAACTTAGGCTACTTTTATTTTATAAATTTATTTATTTTGTAACTACGAACTGAACAATATTTTCCACACGGACGAAGTCGCGGGCACAGCCAGTTATTATATATATTAGTTAATAAACGAATAAATAAAATATGTTTTAGTATACAACATAGAGCTCAGTCTTAACAGGTTTTGTTTCTAGGCTAGTAGTGTTGTGTCGCATTACTATTGAGTACAAGAAATTTAGAACATATAAATTTTTTAATATTTAAATTTTTAATTTCTTGATTACAGTTCGACTTGTAACATCCCAGTGCTGTGCATAGGCCTCTTGCTCCATATAAGAGAAGGATCGGAGCTTAATCCACCACACTACTCCACTACAGGTTGGAGGATAAAGTAAAATATTTTTACTAACACTTCAGTAATTGTACATACTACATATTATTTAAAGCTATAGAAATTAATCAATAGTTTGAAAAATGAGATCTTTGCATCTCTTAATTTAAAATATTAATATGAGACATTAATATTTTAAATTAATAATTGTGTTTGCTCGCAAATGAAAAAAAAACCGACTTCAATTACATCGACAAGTAATACAACGTAGATCGACGAAAAAATAGTCAAGCAACTACGCGTTATCAAAGATTACTCAAAAAGTAGTAATCAGTTCTCAACAAAATTTATATGTGACCACATGATAAACATCAGCTTTCGATTAAATTAAAAATTATCAAAATTGGTACACCCAGTAAAAAGTTATTGCGGATTTTCGAGAGTTTCCCTCTATTTATCTGGGATCCCATCATCCTGGTTTCCTTATCATGGTACCAAACTAGGGATATCCCCTTTACAACAAAAAAAGAATTATCAAAATCGGTACATCCAGTAGAAAGTTATGCGGTATAATACAACGTAGGTCGACGAAAAAAGCGTCAAGCAAAAACGCATTATTAGATATAACTCGAAAAGTAGTTGTTAGATCTCAAATAAATTTAAATGGGACCAATTAGCACACACCACCTTTCGATTAAAACAAAATTTGTCGAAATCGGTCTACCCGGTCAAAAGTTCTGATGTAACATACATATTAAAAAAAAAAAATACAGTCGAATTGAGAACTTCCTCCTTTTTTGGAAGTCGGTTAAAAAAGGAGTTAGATCACTAATATATTATACATTAAATAAATTACAATTTCCTAACAAGTCACATTATTTATTGCCCGTTGCGAAAAGTTCAAATATATGTATTTATCTCTTTTATCTGTAACACCACAGAAAATTTTGAATATGTAATACTGCAAAAGTGTGTTTTTTAATCTACAAATTATTTAATAAATGGATTAAGGGCTAATGGATCACAAGAGAACGGAAAGCAAAGAAGGTAAATTTGTAGTCAAGGTGTAGTTCAGTCGACTTAAAACACAGAAATAGGGAAAATGTTAAGTTTTTCCTTCTCCTGTAAAACTCATCACTGTGTACTTGCGACGTTCTTGTCACTGTTCGTTGCGCGGTATTGCAGTATCAACGACGATTTTCAACCTAGCTGACCATTGAAATTCTTGTACACAGTTGACACAATACAATAACACTTACATATATTAGACGAGAGCCTGTAGAGAAGGAGCCTCTGCTCGGATGCGGATGTTCCTCGGAGTGAGTGCCAAAGACGCTCGTAGTTTCCTCAAATGCGTGTCTCTCACCCTCACGAGCACGTGTGCTGTTCCCCGCTCCACGTGCACGCGCAATATATCTGCACGCACTCCGCTACATTCACCAAACAACTCTCTCGTTGCCTCTTGTAATATACTCTGCACTGCCAGCTCTGGTCTATCAGAAGAGCTTCTGAAATGGTTTTTATTTGTAATTATTTGTATTGTATTCACATGTACAACATACAAGATACAAGGATAAAACAATCACATCGACACACAACAATAGCAAGGCAAAACTTTTCTAACTGAAATATTATTTTCAAAAAAATATGTAACAATATCTTATCCTTGATTTTTAATACAAAAATCTATTTTTCAATTAGGTGTAGTGATAATTTAGATCTTATTGTCATATACAGTTACATTATAATAAAATTTATATAAATATCTACAGTGTAATAAATAAGTGCTTAACAAAATAATTGTCAGAACTACAAAAGCAGAATACAATAAGACAATAAATTTATGAAATTATGTTTTGATGGAATTCTTAATGAGTCAGTCAGCACTCGTTTATTATTGTTATTATTTATTCAGGCTGGCGGTTGATTAACTTATCCGACAACACCAACTAGTTTTAAGAAGACAAATATTTTATTTTTTCATAAATGCATCAGTACAATGATTACTATAAAAAAGCTATCTTATGTTCATTAAAACGAATTTATAGTAGATGTAAAGTCATTGACATCTATACACATTACTATACATCTATACTCATACCATTTGGTACAAGATTACATAAATGATGATGATGGCTGTGTGGGGCTACGGCACCAAAGAATTTAGCCACCCTCTCTCTTCCCGTGGGTGTCGTAAGAGGCGACTAAGGGATTCCAAGGTCTACTATTGTAAAGTCATTGACATCTATACACATTACTATACATCTATACTCATACCATTTGGTACAAGATTACATAAATGATGATGATGGCTGTGTGGGGCTACGGCACCAAAGAATTTAGCCACCCCCTCTCTTCCCGTGGGTGTCGTAAGAGGCGACTAAGGGATTCCAAGGTTCCACTACCACCTTGGAACTTAAGAAGCCGACCGATGGCGGGATAACCATCTAACCGCTGGCTTAGAAACACACAGGCCGAAGACGGGCAGCAGCGTCTTCGGTGCGACAAAGCCAGCCCTGCAGTCACCAACCTGCCTGCCCATCGTGGTGACTATGGGCAACACACATGAGTTCATGCATTTTTGGCGCGAACTTGTGGAGGCCTATGTCCAGCAGTGGACTGCAATAGGCTGGAATGATGATGATACATAAATGATGAGTGGGTTTAGTGGCGCTCGCTTCTGCACAGGATATGTGACAAATTGTTTGCGATTAAGTTGTCAAGAGAAGAAGTGTCACTCTTCTAGTGAAACCACTGCCTGTGTAAGAGTATCTGTTTCTATTTAACACATTTATATCTGTTGCCTGTCTAGGATTAAAATATTTAATTGTATACTGAAAAGAAGTTAAACAAAAAATTGAAAATTTGAAACATGGTTAATTTAAAGCACCAGTTGGTACTGTTTCAAATTTCTAGACAGTTTAAAAAACTTGAACTATAAATAGATAAACTATAGATAGCTAGGATAGAGTAATTGTTTTTGTTATACAACTAGAGTGGCTAACAAGTGTACGGCTCACCTGATGATAAGCGATTCATCATCATTACAACCTATACAGTCCACTGCTGGACATAGGCCTCCACAAGTTTACGCCAAAAATAACGTGAACTCAAGCGATTACCGTAGCCTATAGACGCCTGCAACACCAAAAGCATTGCAAGCGTGTGGCCAACACTACCCCTAATTCATCCAAGAGCTCTGGTCACCTTACTCACCAACAGGAACACAACACTGCTTGAAAGCAGCTTTTCGCTGTATTTAGCTGTGATCGTCTGTAAGATCGAGGTACTACCCCAGTCGGGCTGCTCCATATTTTTGATACCTCAGTTAATTTTACGATATCATGATAACGTAAAAAGTTCAAGTCCCAATTGTGGTTTTCAAATATTTCATAACAAATAGTCCTTTATCTTATTCGTGCAAACTAATCGTTTATCATTTACTTTACCCTTACTTGCTTAAGGGGCTACCCTACCTCAGATCGAATTCAGATTTCACCCGTACTAAATACACATGAGAATTGAGAGCGCTTGGTTGTTCATCACGCGAATTATATGTATTTTCTCCCCACTAACATTATCAATAGTTATTTTTTAAAAAACGCAACATATAAAATGTTCGTCATACTTATTTCAATTACCATGCTTAATCTCAAGTCCATAACTTCTATATTTACTGAGATATTAAGGTTTTAATACAAAAATAGAGGTAACTTTGCGATTTTTTTCTATCGAGAAAATTTTATGGAATCGTGTTTTCGAAACATATGAAAGATAGTTTATGTCCTGAACTTTACCATACATAAATTTCAAACTTAAATATTCAGTAGTTTGGAAGATATGGACATCCTGCCGAGTGGAAAATAAGCAATTTGAGGTAGGGTACACTCTTAAGAGTTACAAGAAATATAAGATGAGTAAAAACAGTTAGGGTCACATGAAATTGACAAGCAACACATTTTACTTAACATATTATTATAACAAAACTGCATCAGATAAACAATTATATTTTCCTACAGTATTAGTTATTGTATCACTTATAAAATAAAAGTAAATAACACTTTTTTGTAAAAGTAAACGAATTTCATATGTATTATGCAATTATTACACTACTTACAAATCTACTTCGAAATCCAAATAAAAAAACCGAGAGAGCATTATACAGCAACTATTCACATTAAAATACACAGAAAAGCTAAATTATATATTTCAATAACTGAATTACCATTAAGTCAGTAATCTTCTAATATTCACACAAAAGTATGAAATTTGAATTCCAAGAGGTTATGGTGAGGTTATGTTGCTAATTGATTGCTTATGGATTGCTTGACGGTGTTTTACTTCCACATGTCAGTGTCAACTGTCAATATCTTATCTATGGTTGGAACATTGAATTGAAAAAAAAACTGCTCGGTAAGGATAAACTTAGCATAATATTTATCGTGTTATAATAATTATAACTTATATTAGAATGAATTCATTGCTTTTCTTTATGACATAAAAAATATTACAGCGCCATCTAGCGCAATATACATAAACTAATTGGAACAACATTTTTAAATATGCATGTCGCTAACCAGCGCCATGTAAAAAGAAAATAAATTCTTAAATCTTAACTGAAGATTAGATTATGGAATTTGGAATCTTAAGGAAATTGAAGAAACAACAAAAAGAATCATATCACCGCTAAGCCATAAATATATTTACTTTTTGAAGACGGAAACTTGTAGTTAAGTACAATTTTATCGTTTAAGTAAGTCGCAAAAGTTTGTTTTCCAAAAACCCGATATCAATAGGTAGGTAATTATAATTACCTGATCGTTTATCTCATAGATATTGTCATGAAAATAAAAACGCCCGAAACTATAGACGGATAAACGAAGCAAAACGGTTTGAAACATTGTATTTTTTAAATATCTATTTATTTTAATGAGAAAAATAATAAATAAATAGTTATCTTCCGGTCACTGTTATTTCTATTAACAGTAAGATGACAAAGTTCTTTGTATTTAAAACTGTATCGTAGGTATTTGTGGCAAGAGGGACAATAACGCTGAGCAGAGCAGCTTGCTGATTAGCAATTAATATTCATCCCATGTTTGGTCGCACCGGCGGTGGCAGTCCCGCTTCTGCGTTGTCGAGTTAGGCACCGTACCGATACCGTACCTACAGATTCTTCGTAGAATACACTCTTTTGGGTATTCTTTATTTTGATTGCACGGGATGCCATTAAACAATAAAAACAAAAAAGTATCCGAAAAAAATAAATATTTACTTGAAATTTGTCAATTTTCTTAAATAAATACACATAATTCACTTTAAGCAACAACTAGAATCTACGCGAAGCAAACTTTGTTTGTATTTCAAGTAGACAAAAGTATAATTACACCACAGTATTCAACAAATATCTTTTGTAATCACGAAATAGAAAAAAAAAACTAAATTAGTTTTTCGTATTCTGTGGTAAGAACACGCGCTGAGACTTTATATGAATTTAGAGTAATGTCGGTATGACTACTTAGACTGCTATACACCGTAGTAAGTAGATGATAATTATGTCAGTATGTGTTATTTATGGGCGCTGATCTGGTTAATTGCACTTGCGAGGTCCCGCCAGTCGCCCTGAAAGCCGAATGGTTAAGAAGGTTGAGTGCAAACTACAACCGTACTCATAATTATAAAAGTTAAATAAATTGATCATTAAATTGAAATTGAATTTCAGTTGCCGAAAAATCGGTCGTGTTCTTATTTTCATAGATGTGAGTTTCTGATGTTAAATTTATGTGTAATTAATTATAATAGGTATATGGATAAAGCAGAATTAATAAAATAACTACAATATCTGTTAATTTTGTCGAGTGTCAAATGACCTTGTTTTTGTGTTATAATAAAGCTTTCACTTAGAATCCTCAGAAACTTATAATTAGGTATTAAAATTTACCAGTGATAACTGACTATTAAAAAACTTAATTTTATTAACAAGAATATCTAACTAAGTATATGCTCTCATAGGTCTGCATGAGAATTTTGTCTGCATTTGTCCATGTTTTATGAGATTTTTTTTCCATAGGGACACTTGATCGTTCGATTTTCTTATCAGCCACGTGTACTAACCGGTTGTAATGCACTTTGTAAACAAACAGCTCGCGCTTTTTCCTTATCACCGATAGATGGCGCTACTGGCTTCAGATTTAAGCGATAGTTTCAAAGAGTTGTTCCAATATAAAATACAAGGAACAGTGACAAAAAAATTAACGGACTGTATTTTTATTACAAAACGAATTGATTTTCTTATTGATTTTATTCATCATCAAAACATACCTTTAAAATATCGACTCACACTAGTAAGTCGTACTTAAAATTGAAATTGAAATATTTATACCCAAATGTGTAATTACAGTGATAAGTTACAATAAATCCCCAGTCAGCAGGCAGCAGTGCGGGCTCAGTTCAATTACCGCACGCAACGGAGCCTCCAGTGGCGTCATTAAAACGATTTATAGTCAATTATTTCGACCCGCGTCCACCACACCCGATCCAATCTCATTGCGAAAGCCTACGCATGCTTCTTCACGCCGACGGTAATTTCCGAGAACCTAACTCGAGCAATTTGCAAAATTACTTCATATTTAAGAAATTTTGAGAACGGTGATATTGAGCGGGTCACGGATAAGCTGATCGGACTCCAGAACATAAAGCCAATGTTATTGACGACTATGCCATGGAAATTTTACAAAACCTTGTAACGCTCGTCTCTTTCAAAAATTCTACTTGCTTAGGTACATGGTACATACACATTTCATAACGAAATCTAAATTGCTAAATTTTATTAATTTTGGGCCACTCTCTTAGGCGGATGAAATGTCAGACTATGGTTTTTTCTCTAACTAACATACTATTAGTAACAGCTGTGTAATGTGACGGAAATGATGATATAAACACGTTTATATATAGTTCTTTCAGAGTGTTAGACACACATCGGAGCTCGCCGCAAGGCGTCTCTTAATGTCGGACCCTTGCGGACATAATCGACGCCTAGTGTTCTAGATGTTCACGCCCTAACGACGTCTGCTGTGTTTCATAACGCTACATGCTTGTAGCGCCCAGTAATGCGAGTGCACTCGGTAAAGGAAAGTCATTGTGGCGTTAGCACTCACACCACGGTATCTCACGGCGTGTGTTCGACACACACAGCGTCATAGTGGGGAGACTGTCGTCTTTCGGAGAAATAACTATTAATAATTATATAATATAATATTAATAAATTATTAATATGCTGGCCTCCAATAGTAGTATTGATATATTCGCTATGAATTCGTCTGAATTTGTTAAATCTTGCTTTAAGTATTTAGAATTATGTTAATGTGTATACTCGTATTATAAGATAAATTGTTATTTCTTTAATGTATTTGTTGTATTGTATTAATTTATGCTTGTTTATTGTACGCCTTGGTTGTATACTGTAAGTGCAATAAATGTAAACTGTAATAAATAAATAAATAAATAATAAATAAATAAACTATCATAAATGAGTATTGCGGTTAATGTGTCAACAATAATAGCTGTATTTGTAAGAATTGATAAATTCGACGATGCGATGGCGCAATGTTCACAGCACTAGTTTGTGGCTGTTGCGCTGGCGGTTACGGGTTCGATCCCCGCACATAGTATTTGTATACCTTAATTATTGGTAGTAGTAGGTTAGTATTGGCCTTAAAGATGTTTGCAGTGGTCTGGGCGTTTGCGCTTGTGTGATGCCTGTGTTTCTGGAACCCTGACACAGGAGGTAATCCTAGTGGGGGCCGTTGAGTGTGAGAGGTATATTATATTGTTTTATTAAATTGGTAGAAGAGTATCGAACTATCAATCATCAGACTTCTCATGTCCGTCTCTACAAACGATTTATTCTTAATTATGATCTAAAACACAAATGTAATACGTTATTGTTCGTACCAAACGATAATTAACGCATACACAGTTTAATGTAGCTTTAATTGGTTAATTACTAACGCGGAATTTGGCAATGTTTGCGTCAGGCAGGCGAGTCAGACAGTAGGTATAGAGAATATCAACCATTAGCTCGTTATATTCCACCGGAGCGTAACCGGAGCCGGCGCGCCGGTCGCCGGAGTCGGCGAGAGGCAACTATGCACTGAGAGCGAAGTCCGTCGTTGAGAGTAAAACATCCTTGATCCATTTACCGACGAACTAAACTCAAGGAGCGCGACCGTCTCGCGAGCTCGAGAGAGACGAGACTCGGCATTTTCAGGTCAAATTTTAACCGGTTTTGTGTAACTACAATAAACAATATATTACATAGAGCTATTTATGCAATTGTACAGTTTCTAAATGCTTTAAAAATTAGGATATTTTTTTTGGGTAGGTATTTAAAGCTTTGTGTTACAAATTTAATGGCAATAACGTTCTTGGGTTATCTTTTATTTAATTTCAAAAGCAATAATTAAAATAAACTGTACCGGCATTAGTCACCGCTTGGTGCTCGTGAATTTCGCGTGAACTGACATCGCAAGTGGTCGTTGTTATTATGATTGATTACTATTTAGACGCATTCTCAGAGTAAGTCGAGCTCGGACGTGTAGTGTAGTAGAGAAATGGCGATAACATGAGTGTGCTGCGAGGGAGGCGCTCCGCATGTCTCCTATGTCGTCAGACTCCGTTTGAGATTCGCCATAGCTTGCCATATCACACTCACTCTCCACGACTTTGCCATCGCTGATCGACGTTATATCTAGATACACAATATATATAAAGAAACCTTTGTGCGACATTCCACATCTTTGCATTAGCCACACTACAAGTACCTATATCAAAGAAGAAAGTTTGGAGCTATGCTATTTTGTTGATTGGATAAATATTTAATCAGGATGAAGGATAATAAACATGGTCTTGTACTTATAATTATCTCTATTTGATAATGTATTGTACTCATATTACTTCGCTTTGTTAATTCTACAGGAACAGTTCAGTGTTTTCATGGTTTGGTTTTATTAATTTTGTTTTGTTGTTTCATTGTGTTGTAAGGAAAGCCAGTAATAATCATCATCACTCATAACGAGACACTATAGCTCCTTCGACGAGAGGGAACCGCAGCGTCACGTTGTCCTCATAAACTACATAGTTGCGTCGAGTTGAAGCTATGCGATCAATCCCATGGTGCACTTTATGGCACATAACCGAGTGCGGTGAGGACGTTACGACGCTGAGTGCATGGAGTTTATCGTCATACCTCTAGTGCACCCCCCACCCCCCAGTCGCTCTCGCCCGCCCGCCGTCCCCTCTGTTATCGCATTGTGCTCGTATTGAATTGCCATAACCAGAGATTTTATTGCTCCATGAAATGAACGCGATACGTGAGCTCTCATAATGGTCCCAGTTTCACGTCGTCGGGCGACACGCTGCGGCGGCAGATTACGTCCTCACCACTTCTTAATAACCGCTTCTATAATAAAACACGCTCGGCGTCGGTTTGTGTAGAACACGCTCACAATACGCCGTCTGATAGGAACCAGTGGTCGCAGACGTGTATAATTTTAAGCGCTCCGATTCCAAATAAATCTGAGGTCAACGATTAAATCTGGGTTTGACATTCGGCCGAGTTAAAAGTGATCGAGGTCGGGGAGGGTGTCGGGTCGCTGCGCCGACGACTGGGAATAGCAGGCGGCGTCCCATTTAGAACATTGTGTCTCCTATCATTAATTAATCGGTTTCTTGTCTGAAACAAACATTAGAGAGACAAACAGTTTTCTGTATGTAATAAAACACCATGCGCTTGTTCCACAGCACTGTTATGCTGTGAACGAAAATATTTGATTGTATCGCTACATCGCACTACTGGTTACTGCGAGTGGTGCTTGTACAGAGTGCAGTTTTTTTTTTCTTCAAAATATGCGAGATGATTACGATGTTTGCATCACTGAGAATGG
Organism: Melitaea cinxia; assembly: GCF_905220565.1. Classification (NCBI taxonomy): domain Eukaryota; kingdom Metazoa; phylum Arthropoda; class Insecta; order Lepidoptera; family Nymphalidae; genus Melitaea; species Melitaea cinxia. The sequence goes on along the minus strand of NC_059411.1, from coordinate 16,104,821 downwards.
AACTCTTTCAAGATATAAAATTTGCACACGCCAATTCAGGATTTCTAACCAATAAGTCTTCACAAACATACTCATTTCTATGTAAAAAAAACTACACCTTATTCAGTTAGGTACTATTGTAATGATTTTTCTATTTAAAATTAATTAGTATATATAGACCGCTAGTGAATGTTCAGTTTATTTCAACTAGTAAATACACGTATTTTTAACCTAAGGCCTACGATGAAGAAAATGTAATATTTCAGCATTAGAAGTTAGTATAGACCGCGATGTTACCAAGCCGCAAGCTCGCCGCTCGCAGATGCGCGCCGGTGTTTAATGCGAAATCTTGCTGCTATTTCATAATCTTTTATATACCTACATATACCCGCAGTTTTGGATTTCAAGGATGTGAGTTGTTTTAGAAGGCCTGCACTGAGGCCAGCACACGCGTAGATAGGAGGTACCTCCAGTAAGCTCACAGCTCTGGTGGGTGGTCATCGGGCGGCAGGCACGCGCTAATGAAGGCATTTGCATACGCACTGATTAACACATGCCGCGCGCTTCAACGACGCTCTGAAACTAACCGCTTGCAAAAAATGCCGGAGAACCGCGTCTAGGGAATTAACGAGGAACATTTCCATAATGAGCGATGCCGAGGCCCCTTGCGGTGCTACCTTCTTTAATGAAAACTCGAATGAGCTATCGTTTCCACTTATAGTTCGATATGATTCCGCCGATGCCGACTGTGCGGCGTCGTCGTTCCGTCGCGGAACTTTCCGCTAACGGGGGCCTGCGATTAACGTCGTCGTAATTTGGCGCGGCGGGCCCGGGTTCGTGCTCGAGGGGTAGCAATTTGTTGTTCCCGTTTAGTTTTTAGGTGGGTCGTTTTGGCAGGAAACGACATTGCTCGCGGACTCGATCGGCGCATAGCAAACGCTCACGTCGCCGCCAAATTACTAAGCTGCCTCACGGTGGCTCAAATTTTAGAGCGGTCGTTTAACAGCCGATGCGCCCGGGCCAGGTCACTCAACATTACATCTGAGGTGGCCGGGCGAGCGCGCTCTGGGCGGAGTAGGGAAGAACATTTGATTTTAACTTTTTAATTTACATTCTTTCACACAAAATATGCAATCAGCGCTATACACGCGGTAATTGCTATAAATTAAGTTGGTAGCTAGGTTGAGATAAAGTTTTGTCCTCTCAAAGTCTTTCTCAAAGTTTAGCTTCCATTAAATCAAGTCAGTGCAGTAATTCACGCAGCGGTATCTACTGAAATTAATTCGTTGCTTGTAATCGCGTTACCGTGAGCTGCACATGATACATCTGTCCGTAACATCACGTTCGCGATATTGCATCATTAATTAGAATAAACGGTCCGATAAATTACATTCAATTAATATTCGTCTCCGCCGCGCGAGTCATTATTTATCGGCGCCGGTGGCTCGCTGCGAGCGAGCGATTGACTGAGGAATACGAATAAAACTCTGCTCTTTTGAAACGTCCTCACCGTATCGGAGGGTGCGCTTTACATTTTAATTGCATTGTTAGTTGAAAATATGAGCGGCGCGCGGCGTCACGAGCGAAAAACTTTACTAACGATGGCGTCATTTAATTAGTAGAACACACGGCCGGCTGCTCCGCGCACTTCGAGCGCAGGTATGTTGCGGTGCTACGCGATCGCGAAGATATACGACAGTCATTCTATACGAGCACTTCGCAGACAGGCTGCGCGCCCGCGTCGGTCTTCACGCTTCGTCAAAAACAGCTTTTGTTAAAACTCTGTTGTTTCGAATGCGTATTAAATATCGCGCTAAATACGAGAGCTAGGCGAAGCGAGCTTGGGACATTTGGCTGTGTTTATTTTTGTAATAGGATTTACCGGAAGCGTCGAAGTTTCCAAATTACATTCCGACCGCAAGCGGCTCGGAGTCGGAACGTAGAGCTATCGCTGCGCTGGGTACTTAGGGCGCGTCGTCCGTATGCTAGGGGCTACTTGTTTTTATTTTCAACGAAAAGTTCTGTATTCGGTTGAAATGAAACTGAAAATGGTTGAATGAATGGAATTTAGTTGTATGATTCTATAATTGACCACTTCCATTACATTTTACGTATGTTTAGTTTTCTTCTTTTATTTTCCTATCGAAGGAAATTAAGTTGAATCAGTTACATTCATGTTGAGATAATTTTATCTAACGGACGTAACCATAACCATTGCTATGAAATTTTAAACGAATACCCGTGTTTACTACGTCTATGTCAATGTACACAGTAATGACAACGAAGAAAGGACAACTAATACACTCAATAGAGACTATGAGGTATAGGTGTTGTGTACACTTGTAAGTGACATGCGTATTGCTACATTAATTATTATTCTAATTAAATTTTATATTTCATATATGTATGTTTTAAGTGTGCTTTTCAAATATTTAAATAAGCACAGCGAATCCGATTGAGGCAGTCGAAGGTTGCGGTAAAGGCCGGCTTCGAACTGCCCCGAAGACTAGATTATATTAATTACGTGGAGCGCTCAATGCCGCGCTAATCTGCACTCGGCTGTGAAACTTTGATCTTCAGATACGTAATTACAATTCGCGCTCGGGTAATAGGTATTTGCGCGCGTCACCGAGTGCCTGCAGTTGTGCCTGTTACTTGCGGTTGTGATCACGGGATCACATCGCCGCGCTCAATCGATACTGCATGCCTAGTCGTGCAACTGTAACTAGGCGGCCCGCGTGCGATATGTTTCATGTTAATATTATTTTCCATTAGATTTGGTTTAAAGAATTTTTTTTGTTATAAAACAAGCATTGCTAGATACGGACTGACTGCCGTCAAACTTTATTTTTAATTCACCTCCTTACATAGGTATTTTTAATTCACCTTCTTACATAGGTGTATTACTTGTTGATGTAATTGAAGTCGTTTTTTTTTCGTTTTCCTGCAAACACAGTTATTAATAATGAATTAACGCAAAATAAAAATAAAAATAACGATAAATTAAAAATTAATACAAAATACACAATTACAATATTGAGAGTAATTGCTTCTTAAAACTGACAGGCGTTGCAACAAATCGTGTTTTTTTTGAAAATCATATTTAAATACGAATTACATATTTATAAAATTTGAATAATATTTTTTTTACCGACATTAATAAAAAATATAAATAAATATAAAAAATCAAAAATAAAAAATAATAAAAAAATAATAATGATAAAATATGAATAATATTTTTCGATTTTACCGACATAATAATAAAAAATAAGAACAGCCAATTTAAATAAAAAATAACGAGTGCAATTAGAAAAAGAAAAAATAATTTATCAGGGAAATGGGGATTTGAACCATGATCTTCTCGGTTGATCCCGACCGGCCGATTTCCCACCGAGCTATTGCAACTAAATTGACAAATGCAAAATTTACCTTCGTATTGTAACGACATTTTTCACTCCCTAAAAACAGGGATAAAACGACATTTTCTAAAAATGAATCCTAGCTAGATGAATTTATCTCCCCCGAAACCTCCTGTATACTAAATTTTATGAAAATCGTTGGAGCCGTTTCCGAGATTCAGATTCTATATATATACAAGAATTGCTCGTTTAATAGTATTAGATAGATAGATAGATACATTACAAATGTTGTTGACAGTTCTGTAACTGAAAGCCATTAAACCAATCAATTAATCGACAGTTTGAGGTGGAGCGCAGCAGGAATTTCCTACTCAAAATCTGGAGCAGCCTGACTGAGGTGGTCCTCGACCTTGCAGAAGATTACAGCTAAATAATACTGTTTTCATCCAGTGTTGTATTCCTGTTGGTGAGTAAGGTGACCAGAGCTCCGGGGGGATTGGGGATTGGGTCGGCAACGCGCTTGCGATGTTTCTGGTGTTGCAGACGTCTATAAGCTACGGTAATCTCTTACCATAAGGTGAGTCGTACGCTTGTTTGCCGACCTAGTGATGTAAAAAAAAGTTCTGTAGTTTCTTGGAGAATTCATTTTAGTTTCAAATAATAGTTGATTTTATTGTGGCATACCTAGAAGGAGAATTGTTTACTTTACCTGTTTTATAAATGAAGCCCTTGTTATTATATAGTATATCATTATTGAATATCAAAATTTATAGTTTGCCAACTTTCTTTATCTACTTTATTGTTGACTTATGACTTAGCGACAGATTATCGGTAATTGAATGTTCAAATCTCGTCTCTCGGGACACGTTTTAGTACACGTTGCGGTCAGCTGACGGCGCAGTCTCGCCGGGCAGCGCCGCCGGAGACGCGACACCACACTCCTTTGTGTCGAGACGATTAGTACACAGACCACGCTGGTAGCTCGAGGAGTGCAGCCCGCGAGGATTTCCAGACTACACTACGAGTTCAGGTCCGTTGAATAGTGTTGCTATAACCAAAAAGTCCTCGCATTATGTTCCTCTATGATGAAGACATTTGTAACATTCTAATTTTATAATAAACTTAAAAGCAACGAACGAGTGTAAGCTATTTATTAAGTTTTATATTCTCTAATCGTCGTGGATCGCAGTAACTCGGGCGCTAGCCGTCGTCCGCAGAGATTAAAACGTGTTTCAGCGCACATAACTCACGGCGCTAGCGTGACAAATCCGCGTGTCACAGCCCAATTCCAGATCTCAAACGATGTGTACGTAGGTATTGCGAGCGAGGGTTCCCAGCTGCGCCTGACACCTGCGTTACGCTGCGGCTCTGTTGTATTCGCTCTGATAGTGTAAGCCTCTTAAATTTATCCCTTCAATGCGAATCCAAGTATTTTTGAAGACTTTTAACTAACTCTAAAATAGAAAAAAAAAATGTTTAAATTCTTTGCAAATTAGATCGAATCGATATTTGTGATCGAGACGAATGTGAAGCTCAGAACAATTTGATCCGAGGGGAATAAATCATTTCTATGGAAGGCAGCAAATCGCTTGCACTGTTATGATGCGTAGTAAAGAAAAGAAACATGTAAAGGCAATCACAGCGACACGATGACATTATTCAGAAAAAATACGCATCACGAAATGATGATGATGGTCGCGGTTTTTAAGTACAAACGTCGTGTTGGAGGCCGCCGGTCACGATAGATAAATCATCCATAATGCATGTCGTGGGCGGGGCGGCAGCGGGGTCGGGCGGTGAAATATTATATTTATTCAGATCCGTCCGCGGCGCCCGATAGACTCGCCATTGATCAAAGCGACCTTTCGAATTCTTGCCCACCGAAGGAAATTCAGAAGAAAGAGTTTTTGTGCCGCTCGTGTTTGGCGAGGAAGGAAAGAATGGCTTCCGTCGCTGCGTTGTTTCGACTTGGCGGTAGTAGGTAAATAAATAACTCTACATAAAAGTTCGCTGCGATTTATGCACAAAATTTCTATTTTATTTCCTACCAAAACTATTTAAGTCAAGTAAAATGGCACAATGCATCAAACTTTTGATCGTCATTTGGCAAATAAATTTATATAACGTTCGCGACCCTGAGCAGGTTATAAGGTGAATTATTTACAAAAAAGAAATTGTAACGAAAATAACTACATGCTCCAGAAAGTTTTGGTTCCTTACCTTCCTTTGTAGTAAAGCCTATTTAGAAAGTAGTCTTTTTATTAACGTACAAAGTAAAATATTTCATATAAGTAGTCTTGCAAGAGTATTTATATTATAACAAACAGCTTAGCAGTGTAATACCTAAAATATAAAAACTCTTTTCGAAATTTGGAAGGGAAAAAATATTCGAGTGCGTTTAGTTTCTAAGTTTGCACAACGAATTTAAGTAATGACAGTAGAAAATTTTACTATTGAGCCTCGCTCGTTGCTGCGGCGGCAAAAACCGCGGCTCCTGGCTGAAACTCGAGCGGAATCCCTTTGTAGAGAGCGCGGGGAGGCAGATTCCAGCTACGAACGTTATTTATTTCCTAGATATCCTGACAACGACCTCTCCAGTTTTATTTATGTCTCCTAATGCGTGACGCATCGAGTCGTTCGAGATACCGAAATGTGGATTTATGCCACAAATTTGTAAGCACGCCCGTCGGATCTCCGCCGTGCGTCTGACCTACTTCGGGGCAACTATTATTTATAAGGCACCAGTGAATGTGACGTTGTCATATTTGCAGTCTTTTGTGCGAACATCAAAAGGGCAGCCGCGTGTGTGTAGCCCGAAGGTAAGGTTAGAGGAGTATTCGAGGTAAAGTGCCACCTGTGTCCTTGCGTCAAGGTCTAAGTTCCCGTGTCGTCCTTCGTCAGAGCGATCATGTAATGAGTAGGCCCCGGCAGGGACAGGGCGAGCGTGTGACACGGATTAGAGCCGAGGCGAGCGCTCGCCCGCTGACTGGTCATTAATAAGACGAGATATTCTAATAGGTTTCACTTATTATCTTTTAAAAAAAATGTCACAATTCTGAAACTCGTTTGATCGAATAGCACATATTGTAAGAAGTAGTTAGTGTAGGTACCTATTTTGAATATCTCTTGTTTACGTCTATAATAAATATCGCCAGGTGACACGTTTACCTCAGAAACTAGAACTACTAATATTATTGACCTTTTTTTAACCGACTTCCAAAAAAGGAGGAGGTTCTCAATTCGACTGTATTTTTTTTTTTTTTTTTTTTTTTTTTATGTATGTTACATCAGAACTTTTGACCGGGTAGACCGATTTCGACAAATTTTGTTTTAATCGAAAGGTGGTGTGTGCCAATTGGTCCCATTTAAATTTATTTGAGATCTAACAACTGCTTTTCGAGTTATATCTAATAATGCATGGGTGTACTGATTTTGATAATTTTTATTTTAATCGAAAGCTGATGTTTATCATGTGGTCACATATAAATTTTATCGAGATCTGATAACTACTTTTTGAGTAATCTTTGATAACGCGTAGTTGCTTGACTATTTTTTCGTCGATCTACGTTGTATTACTTGTCGATGTAATTGAAGTCGGTTTTTTTTTCGTTTGCGAGCAAACACAATTATATTGTGATCCAAAATTTTTTTTGAAAGTAAAACTACTTTACGCAGGCTTGACTTGGGGAGTAAGCTGGTGAATGCGTGACGAGAGCGTTACGAAAAGTGTGATCGGGCGAAGTGAAAAAATATAAGTTAGTGAAGATAGAAAGAGACAGATTTATGTTTTGTAAGTTTTACTGTAGTCGTGTGATTTAAAGCACCCACTTTTTTGTTGGTACGTATGAAAGTAATGGAGAAGTACAGAAAGTAATGTTCAAATGTCGTGCCGTATTACGAGTCTAATTCCAGGAAATAAAGTTTATGAAAATTTAGCGGAAATTCCAATTGACTTAAGCGACGCATATCACGGATACGAAGAAAAACTTAAATTCCAGGAAACTCAGCCGCTGATATGACTCAGGGTATTTTACAAAAAGGTGAACTTCAACTGGTGAAATTCGAATGCATCATTTAATTGAAATAGCTTTATTTTTTTAAGTATCTGAGTCCTGCGAGATTTATCTTGTCAGTTTTTGTGTTCCGCGGTTGCGAGTTCTGATGGCGTCTGAGAAACAACGGCCTCGACGACGCTGCCCGTTGAGACGCAACGTAAGACGCACGCGACAGCTAATACAACTACCGATGACCACGGCGTACAATCTGAGTTCAATATCAGTAATTATTATTATTTTTTTTTTTTTTCTAATTATAGTGAGACGACTATCCTTTAGTTGATTGGAAAACTTTTTATTCGTTTGTGTGTTATGTATCATTTGTTACAATTATCGAGAAACGCAGCTACCGTTACTTTTTTATGGGCCGAGCGAGTTCGCTTAATTATTCGTCGTTGATCTAGATATGGGCAAATCCTTTTGGCTGTCGTTCACGAAATACCAGTAAGAGCGGTCCCGGAGCGAGTCCCGTCGCCTTTCTCCGCTCGTTAGCGGAGCGCGGAACGTACTTTTAAAAGGCTCTTAATTTACAGAGCGGCCGAGTGAAAGGTGTCGCCCCTTAATTGGCTTATTTCTTATCATTTATTTACGAAAATCATAAAAAGTCTCGCCGATGACGTTAAAATATTGAATTGAATGTTGCGATCGATCAACTTCGCGTAAAGAGGTATTGAGTTATACGGTGGAGGAGAGTTTATAATATTATTCTCTTTTAAGTTTTTATTTATCGACTGCGGCGGCCAATTATTTCTTAATGATTTTTGAGGTGATGTCGAACAGTTTTCCTGTGGTTCTTTTAACTGTGCTCGTGTATATCGTGTGTCGTGCAGCGCCGCCGCGCCGGGCGACGCGCGAGCCTTGTGCCGGCGGACGGACCCTTTGAATCTTACTATTTTTTGTCCTTACCTTTCGTTAAATATTTGTCAAAATATCACGTTTCTAATTCATTGTTGTCAGATGATACTGTATCCATTTTAGGGGTTGAATAAATTATTGCTTAACCACTAGAATTTTTTTTATTGGAAAGTTTTGTAGAACAAATGTTGAGAGTATGTAAAGTATTTCGATGAATAAAACTGAATTTAAGTTTTAATAGGATTCTAGTTTTCAATCATCTCTCTCTAATTATATCCCTAAGTCATTGCCGGCAACTTGTCTTCTACATATCTAAAGAAGTAAAGATCGTCACCCAGAAATACATTCAGTGTAATTTTACACGTCGTTTTCAACATTACTATACACTGAAAGAAATAACTAACAAGTCTCTTGTGTGTCACGGAGTACGGTGTGCCGTCCCACCGTGTCGCCGTACTCCCACGCCCGCCTTGCTTGAATACGGGATGAGATCACATCTGGGCACATTGATATGCGCATCAAATAATACCGAATAGGTTACGAGCCTTCGGCATATTTCAGTACAGAATTACAGATGTGCGTTAAGTTCGATTCAGACACACGTAATGTGCTGCGTGAGTGATGACGGGTCGACGTGTGTGGCTCCTGTTTTTAGAAACAGCTCAGTATTGAACTTTGAAGTACGACAGAGGTTTTCGTAGTGATGTTTGCTAAGTATCAAAAATTCTTATTATGTAGTGAAGTTATTAGCCGAAAAACACCCGGGAGTCATGAACAAGACTCGCATCATATTGCGGTATTATAACTTGTTCTAGCGCTATCATCGTTGAATACATTATAGTGTTTATTTATGACGATAGTGCTCGTCCACTCGCTATTTGTATACTTACGCCATTCGAATATTAAAGTTATTTGTTTTACGTACTCGTTCTAAGATATATTGTTTCAATTGGAAATATTATTTGCGTCAAAAAGGTTTGTTATAAATGGAGGAGTTCGTTGTGAGGTAGTCAAGCTGCAAACCTGCGGAAAGCCGAGTGGGGTAAATATTGCCAATCTGACGAATCATTTTCTAGCAATAACGAAAGCAGTTTATTGTGAACATTTTAAAAGTTAATTTAGTATTCGTATACATATGCAAGAAACTTTAATTGCATATTTAATGTTTTGTATGAGACGGTTATTAATGAGTTTTCCGTCTGCTACACAACGCCGCAGAGAACACCGCCTCCCTCGCCGAGCTCACAGACACACCCCACTGCGCCTGCAAGTCTTCACATGTAGGCGCGGCAGAGGCACTTAGGCAAACTTGCAAGGCACAGTTGTTTACTTGTTTAGCGCAGACCTTAATAAAAGCCTCACGAAATCGTGTCTGCCGTATATCGGCTCGAGCGCGTGTCTACCGAGTTGTCTTCTACAGCTATTTGAATCAGAGAGAGATACTGTATGTATACGTAAGCATTAATATTTTTAATAATATTTACATATCATATAATACCCCGTAGCTACGGTATGTGAGCAGAAACATTGAAATTACGGCGATATTCACCGCAGAAAGCAATTGACCACTGATAATTATGTTAATTTAGCCATTAGTCATTAGTGTGTAGCATTATTTTATTACTCGAAATACATAACAAAATACGTTATTTAATGTTACGTTAGAAATATAGGAAAATATTAAATTGAAAAGTATTCAAAGTGATGTTTTTATAACAATTTTTACACACGCGCGGCACACAGCGGGAACACTCGGACGAGCGCGGCGGGCGGCACGAGTGGGTTAATATTAGCTCAGCTCTTGGAAACTCCAGCAATAAGCATCGACTAGCGAGTGTTGACTGCTGAGCGTCTCCTGAGACGTGGCGTGAGCACTTGAACAAACCTTGTACCCGAGATGAACTGCGGTGGCTGCTCGGCTGTTGATCGATGAGGCTCTATACAGGACACAAGCCAATCGATCTTAGGTTATTTTTTACTAGTTGTATGAATTAGAATGGTTTGTACCTACTGTCACTTAAGTTATACTATTGATTATTTATTTGCTTGACTATTTATGCAAGTTTTTAATTCGGTTTCATTTCTCACATCTACGCAAGAATATTTATTTGGCTATAAATCATTTAGTTTGAACGGTTTGGATTTATTACGAAAAGTGATAATTTATGTTTTATAACACAATAGTAAACTTAACAACATTATACATTTTCCGTCATATTTTCTCTGACGAGGTTACGTGTAGTCGACAGGGCGCGGGCGGCTCGCTCTGAGAGGAAATTGCCATAATAGAGCCGAGCCCACTCCGAGCCCTTATTTGCGCTGTTCCGCAGCGGTAAAGCGGCGGGCGGCGTAGTAAAAGGACGGTCTGCTCTCTAATGAAAGTCTAACCTTTTAATTACTCCAAAAGCATAATCTGAGCCAACACACGATATTGTGAGAATGCGACACCAATAATGGGATATCATGTACAATCGAGGAGTGTAATTTATGGATAGGTTAGGGTTTTTTTTTTTTTTTGTATAACGAAACTGTTGTTAAACGTTGTACTTCTTAAGTTAGATAGGTTAGGGTTAAATTACACTCCTCGATTGTACATAATTACCCAATAATGTAATATAATCTCAATATCACCTGTTCATTGGTACATATATATACGATTTCTAGTCGGTATACCAGTTATACCACAGTCTTTTTTGTAATAAAAATAGCTTTACAAAGGAAAATTAATCACACGCATAGTTTATTATGTTTCTAGTGTACCCAATAGTGGTCTATTAATGTTTACCGTGCACTGCTATCGAGTAAGAAGGAATATAATAATTATGAAGGTGTAAATAACACGAAGTAACCGCACAAAGCGCCCGAGAGTGCGGCTGAGCGGCGCTCCTAATGAAATGATTGAATTTGTTGCGACTCGCTGGGAAATGAACAGGCTGAGCGGACGGGACGCAGCAGTACTACGTGCTCGACGCGGAGGCGTGCTTAGGCACTTGTGTCATAATGGCTTTGTTAGTTCGAAGCATTTTAAATACATTTCTTAATTTACTGTTATTAAAGTTGTTAGAAAAGAATAATACAAATATTTCTTATTGAAGGCCAAAAATAAAGAAGAAAAGTAATAAAAATAAAAAGTACACATGCAAAAGGCGGTCTTTTCTTTAAAGTGATCACTTACAGACAACTTTTGAGCAAATGATATGAAAAAGTAAGTATATAGTTATTTACTAGTGTGTTTTTTCGATTTTCTTGATTTATATACGATTTTAAATAAATATGACTATTTTCATTACTAAAATTTAAATTTATTTACAACGGGATATTTACCTTGCTTTTTATTATTACTATGCGAAGCTCGATATTTCGACATTATCTACGAATGTCTTGTCCACGAGACTGAAGTTTGCAGGTAGAAGTTGACAGCATTAGTAGTGTTCATACCGGACTACCTCCATTCTCGTACGTTTGCTGGCTAAACACTGGTCGCCATCACTATTGTCACTTTCACCTCTACCTTTCTTTTGTTATACGTACAATAAAATCTACAAAATGAAATTAAAACATATGGTAAATATCCCGTTTGAAATAATTTCTTGATTTACTTTTATACCTTGAGAATGACCTTATGTAGGTCGAGGTTCGATGGAAATCGTCCAACATAGTCAACGAGACAGTCACATATAGCTGTCAATCTGTTGTTTTATGTTATCTTAGTAAAGACAACATAGAAAGAACAGTTTACAAAATAAATAACAGTTCCATTACAGTTCTCCTACAAAAAAATAATATTTTCCGCGTACTTTAGACTACGAAAAGCAATTAAAATGCGCACACGACCGAGCGAGTTCTGCTCGTAATTAGGAGTCAATGTAGGGTCTGGTCGGGGGCGGGCAGAGAGGAACAAAGACGATGGCGATAGTTTCGTTAGAAGCGGCCACATTAATGGCACGCAGTAACTAATGCGCTACACGCGAAATCCATTCACTGAATCGCCCTTTTTCGTTGAATACTTAATGTTATTATGATTTTTATATCCTAATAGATTACCTTAATTAATGATTTAATCAATTGTAAAATAAGTGTAAGGTTATAGAATAAATGGAAGTAGGTCACCATCCAAGGTGACGGTGGGAATTGGCCGAGAAGTCGAAGAAAATACCTTATTTTGTCGAAGTAAATAATAGTGAATCCCGACTATCTCGCCCAATCTCTGTCGCTTGTATTGTTCTACACCCCGTGGCGGACATCAGCCGCGCTGACGGCTGTGACGGCTCGTCCCACGTTCCCGCGCGAGGGACGTCTGGACGTCTGCAGGCGACGTGTCGCGGATTCTGTGACGAATATTTCAAATTAGTTTGTGTTTCGTACGCTGCGTGTGTAGTGTTTCTACTAGGTACTAGTACTAGTACTTCGTAGTAGTATGTGTCTAACGAACGGAACTTTTAAAACCACAACAACACAACTTCATATCGCTTCCGAGTCGGCCCCGTGTCGTGTCACAATCGGTGCAGTTTTGATTAATTATAAAGAAACAAAACTTCTGGTTAACGAGCTTGCGGCGACAGGCGTATGACTGATACATTTTATATATTTTGTGTTGGTTGCCGCGCGTCAGGAAGGGCTTTGTTCTAAGGGCACGATCGCTCCGGTATCCTAATTACGTTAAATTAAGCTATTTTTTCATTATTAAAAGAATAATATACTTAGAGCATGTTCGACAGTACACTGCGGTCTTCCAATGGAGCTCACATATAAAAATGTTTTGTGACCAAAAAAGTACATAGTCATACTCGAAATTTTGGTGTTATTTCATGTTGCCAAAATGTATAAAACCTTCTTCGAAAAACCACGGGATATAATTGAGTATCCGATTTGAATATATATTTTTTAAATTCGGTCTCAACTAAAATAATTTGGTTTTCAATGCGAGTGCCTAGATCCGATCAGAGCATCCGACCGTGCGACACGAAGGGAATGAATTCGAAATGCGAAGCTGATATTTTGCAATTTTTAATAAAATTTAGGATTCAAAAATCTATAGCAAGTAGATCTGGGGTGTGCAGTGGGGCTCGCAGGGAGGACACTCGCGGCGTGCGTAGTTCATGACGTCGTGGTTGTCAAACTCACGTGCACGTGGCTGTGACCTGTATTCAAATAGGATTGAGGCGCGGGCGATCCCGTAGGTTGGTGTTATTCTATGAAACATTCAATATATGTCGCTTTATACTTGAATAATATTCTGCTCGAATAGTGACAGAAGTACGAAGTAAAAACACTTATACATGTCTAAATGGAATGGATTACAAACGAGACACAACGGACTCTGTTTACCTGCGCGTGCTGCTCACTAATTCGTAATGTTCAACCATTCAGCATCACGTAGGTTCCGATGAAGCAGAACAGTTCATATTAAGTTTTGTATGAATGTAAGCGATAACATCGCGCTTGCACTAGTCCGTGTATTTATAAATCAAAGGAGCAATATTCCTCGCTACGTGACGTGCGCCGGGCAGGGATGTAATGCACTAGTGCGGCCGCGCGGCCCCGCCAGTCCTGTGTTGCAACGAGCGCGGTCGCTGAATAATTGCTGATGTTGCTGACACACCCCCGCTACAACTGCGCTCACTACGACGACCGCCACACACGCACTTACTAAATAGTACATATGTTGCGAATATAATTATATTTTAAAAAGAAATATTTCGTGATAGCAATGGTAGTTATTATAAGTGTCGCTATCACATTTTTATTAACTAACAGCTTAATACAATTAGTGTCCAGCTGTTAGCACTTCGCAAGGAGCGAGGATCTCGTCCCGACCTTGCGCAGTTCGTTACGACGCGCGCCAATTACATTTAGCTCGTTACATTTATCAGTGCAGCTGAACGTGTTGTTGACCCTGAAGCGACGCTGCGAGTATCTTCGCGAGTAACTATAGAAATAACATTATTGACCCTGATTGCGGGTGCATTTGATCAATAGTGCTCATTGAAGGCAAAGGGGTATAGGTACATCTACTACTGGACTTGCATATTTTTTTTTCGAAATAAAATGACCTTTATTTTGAACGAATGTATTTTTATTAATGAAACGACAATTCAAAAGTACTTGAATAAAGTAAGTTTCGATTGTTATCAAAAGATCTTACTGGCTTTATAACACAGCAAAGTATAAATGACTTTTGCGTATCAGCGTCGGAATTATTCACGGTGTGACCGGTACTAACTTATTAACATGACATTTCATGATACAGAGGATTATAACTTCGCGCTCCAAACGCTTGAGAACGATAAAAGCGAATGAGAGCGTGTAATTCGTTTGCTGTTTTATATAATTCGCCAGACAGACGATTAGACGTGGTCCAATAACTGTGATTGATTTACAAGCAACATTAAAACGATTAACAAACAACGCTGGCGAACTATCAAACATATACTTTTGAAAAAATCTTCATAATCTCAAAAAAAAAGTATTAAAATATCGAATGCGGTAACCTCCTCCTTTTTTAAGTCAGTTAAATAATAAAAGTATGTTTGTATAAATATATTTTGTATGTATTTACATATGTTTGTATGTGTCTATGTAGGTATATACCGTTTAAATGTCTGAATATTGTATTATATAACTATGTTTAGTATTATAAATTGATTTAATTATGTGTGATAAACTTGCGTTGTTGATTGCGCGCTATTACCGACATATTTTTCTTATACTACTTCTATTAAAAGTTGCTTGGAAGAGATCGCTATAGACGATAAGGCCGCCTTTGCATACATTATTTGTTTTTGTATCAAACTATTCTAAAATGTATCTTCTTTTTATGTGCAATAAAGCTTAATAAATCAAAAATGAAAAGTATCTGGGGGCACGGTAGTGCCCCCGCCAAGACGAAACAAAAAAAAAAAAAAAAAAAAAACGAAAAGCACTACCTATCTTTTCTCGAAGTGCTTCGTCGTTTTTTTGAAGCCTCATAACTTGGGTTTGGATTATACTAGATAAACAAAATTCTGGGGATATGATATCAACAGTGAACTTATTAAACATATAAAGTTTCAATTGCATAGCTCTTATACTTTAGATTTTATTGATATCTAAAAAACCCCGATTTCGTCACTCACTGATGATCATCAAAATTCTTAGAGTACTTCCTGAAGTCCCAGAAAGCTGAAATTTGGTATGTAAGCTAGTATTAGTACACAAACAACAAAAAAATTCTAAAACTTGGAACTTTTACCCCCCAACCCCTTAAACTAGGGGATGGAAGTTTGTATGAGACTTCCGCAAATTTTGATGCTAAAGGTCTGAAAATTGATATAGGGACTCCTTGTTATTAATAATAATAATAAAATACATAAAAAATAAAAATCGGTTATTAGTTATGTCGAAAATTTACATTTTGTAATTTTGGTATTTAAGTTTTGGCGGAGATCACCGTTTGCATATTATCATTACAGCCTATACAGTCCACTGCTGGACATAGGCCTCCACAAGTTTACGCCAAAAATGACGTGAACTCATGTGTTTTGCCCATAGTCACCACGCTTGGCAGGCGGGTTGGTGACCGCAGTACTGGCTTTGTCGCACCGAAGACGCTGCTGCCCGTCTTCGACCTGTGTATTTCAAAGCCAGCAGTTGGATGGTTATCCCGCCATCGGTCGGCTTCTTAAGTTCCAAGGTGGTAGTGGAACTGTGTTATCCCTTAGTCGCCTCTTACGACACCCACGGGAAGAGAGGGGGTGGCTAAATTCTTTAGTGCCGTAGCCACACAGCACTTTGCATATCAGTTCAACATAAAATCAAAAACAGCGTGCTTAAACCGAATATGGTGAAGATTGGATGATATTTATGGTATAAAATGTGTCGGAGGTAAAATGCAACTATAATATTGTCATAAGCAACTTACAAAAAGAAGTGAAATCCCACCAAAAACATTTTCATGTAAAATGTTGCCAAGACGAGATCACATGGCTCGCACTGTCAAAAAGTTATCAGATCTCATGTAGAGCCAAGCTTCTAACTCTACACGCCCTAACTCTACAAGCCCTAACTTCACAAACTCTACACCTTAGTCAAAATATGTGGCTTGGCCGTTTCGTTACTACCGGCTGCCGATGTTGTAGATGACGACTTTCCTGTCTCATTTATATAAATATATTTTCTCTTTTTATTTTTATTTGTATTATATATCAATTATTCTTCTTCTTTTTATTTTTTCTTTAATAGAACTATTGTATGACAGAAAAGTAAAAAACAGTGAAAAAAATTTTCACCTTACGCCCACGTGACGGTAGCGAAACGGCCAAGCCACATATTTTGACTAAGGTGTAGAGTTTGTGAAGTTAGGGCTTGTAGAGTTAGGGCGTGTAGAGTTAGGGCGTGTAGAGTTAGAAGCTTGGCTCTAGATGAGATCTGATAACTTTTTGACAGTGCGAGCCATGTGATCTCGTCTTGGCAACATTTTACATGAAAATGTTTTTGGTGGGATTATTATTACATTATAGACCGCTGACATTGTAGAGGATAGAAAAATACAATGCGCGATGTTTTCGACTTTCTCCTTGGAATTTTCCTTTCATGAAATCCTTAATTTTTCACTCACTAGATGTTACCGAATTTATACACACAACATGCTTAAAATAAGATTTAGAATCAAAGATGTTCTATTGCAGATTTTTGTATATTTCGGACTGGGAGACAAGATACACAAATACAGTAGGTATAGTACATATGTAGATGCTCATATTCTTACAACATATTGTTACAAACTACAATGTGATTGTATTTCCACCATGAATATTTCAATAAGCAGTACAATACGCGTCTGCTGCGTAAGAAGTTTTAATAGAGATTGATGCTCTACGCATTACGCAACGCGCGGCAGCCGACGAGGGTTGGCGCAATGTTCCTGACGCGAACCGAACGCGTCTCTGGTCGCCCATTAGAGGGCGATTGTCTGACGGAGGCTACACCACGGACCGGCAACCAGCGACTAGTAACGAACATAAAGCAAATACCAGCTGCCGCTTTCGAGAACGTTAAGTCCGTTTAGGTAGTTCACGCTATAAACAGTTACGACGTGCCAACGAATGCTTCTAATATCGTTTTGAAATTGCCTCTACGTTACGATATTGAAGAATTCGGCGAGTTTATTCCACGCTATATTGCTCCGTGGAACAGGACGAGCGCAGCGGCGGCTCTATTCCTGTACACACTCTGTACACATGTGCTGTTGGTGACTTACAGTCTTGCGTTGTATTATTTTTATTGAATTATTGAAAATTTATTATAAAATTTATAAATATATTTCTTTTTAGCGAGATTTTTTATCATTCGTTGTTTTATCGTAGCTGCGAAATGTGGGACAGCGCGTAACCCCGCGGGATGATGGGACATAAGGACAGGGATGAGGTGCGACACCAGGGGTGGATTGGGAGGGGGGGAAGGGTAATCTGGTTTTATAGCCGTTCTGTTAGTTCGGCCGCCGCTGCTGTCCGCCGTGACACTACACTCCCTCAGCTCCCAAACAGAATTGCCAATGTTGAATACTCTTTGTTCGGATTCTAGTCTAATCGTAAGTCGAATTGTGTTTATAGTTATTGCATACGTATGTATTCAATAT
This sequence comes from Melitaea cinxia, assembly GCF_905220565.1. Classification (NCBI taxonomy): domain Eukaryota; kingdom Metazoa; phylum Arthropoda; class Insecta; order Lepidoptera; family Nymphalidae; genus Melitaea; species Melitaea cinxia. The sequence continues at coordinate 16,086,957 of NC_059411.1, read as the reverse complement.
TATGAAAACACATTATACAAAAAGAAACGAATGTCATTTATTCATAAAATAAAACAAATCTAGAGTCTAAAAAAAGTACAAAAAAAAAAACAAAAATAGAACAAAAATTTCGTCTTGAATTTATCTTCGTATCTTAAACTGTTATTTAACAAGTGCACTATTCTAATTTTCAAGTAAAACACTTAGTCACAGAACACAGATGCTATTACAGCGCTGGCAGGTTAATGTCGACTGTACAATAAAGACCTGCGTATGATGCAGCGGATATGCATTCGCAATTTAGATTGATACTTTGTGTCCTGTTAGTGTTCTCACACTAACGCTCAGATGCAGCGCGCTCAGCCATCGTAAAACGTCGATCAATCAACGTCTACTACACGCGTCCATGTGTGTGCGTTCGACTCGAGCTCATACATAAGTGTGCCCCATTATATTTATGTCCACAACACGAAATGGGGTTAGTTCAGATTGATATTGCGAATAAAAATATTCGCAATATGTTAAATGTATTTGATAAAACACTGACTGAAGTAGTACACAGCCAACGCCCTAAAACAACGCCATGACCATAGTTCTCTCTTATTAATGACAGAGAAGCCAGTCTTGTTTGGTCTGTGGTCCGCGTTATTGACTCCTCCGGGGTTAATGGATATACATGGTCTCCAGGGGCGCAGCATCGCTCTGGTAATAAGAGCCATCTGTTGTTTGGCACGACGCCAAAAATAATACTCATTACATATTAAAATGTCTACCATACTGAATTTTTCCTACACAGGGCAAATTATTAGATCCATAAAATCTTTTACGTTTTCTCTATTCATGAGATCGACATGGCAATCATTCTACAATAGCAATATTTTACTAATTTAACAGCAACTATTATACTTACAAAGTTCACTATATAATAAACGTGATTCGTACTTTGTAATTTGTAAATGTGCATTTTCGTGAACTTTTGTCTATTGAGTGTGTGAGGGAGTGGTTCGCCGTGATGATGATATAAATTACCTTATTTCTAATAATGTTGTATTGCAACCGTTACACTGTTCCGAGAACACCTCACAAGTAAATTTCTCGTACTCGTTTCGAGTGCGGAAAATAATTAGTGTCATATTTTGTACATTTTATCTATTTCATCGAGTTGAAGTTTTAATAGCACGTGGTAGAGAAACGGACACGTGTCGCGTGCCCGGCGGCTACGTGTACGAGGGCACACCGCCGGTCGTAAAGTAATGAAACGGTGATAGATCATAAAATTGCGCATTTCACGTGTCCGTCACGCTCGTGTCGCCGATAATTCGATATCCGGCTAAATGGTACACTTACTATGTCCATTGAATTAAAAAATAAATAAATAAAAAGAGCCTTTATTCAGACTTGGTTTACATAATAAATCATAAATAATATACTATAACATAATAATAAACTTAAACCGTATTTCTACTGAACATATATAAATAACTTTAACACTTAATATTATAACATAGTGATTTCTTGCCTCGACAACCTTGTCTGTTTGCCTATTTTAGGCAAAGGCCTCCTCCAATTGCCTCCACATCTGTCTGTCACGAGCTTTTCTTGTCCATGTGTTACCTGCCACAGCTTTGATTTCATCGACCCATCTTTGGAAAGGTCTACCCCTCTTTCTTTTCATGTAACCTGTATACCAGTTCATTAGTGTTTTGCTCCATTTTTCATGGCCTCTGACAGTGTGCCCAGCCCACTTCCATTTGAGTTTCTTGATGATGACAGTAACATTATTGGTTTTTGTATAATTCTTTATTGTTGTGGTTCTTATTTTGTCTGACAACTTTTTCCCCATCATGCTTCTATTCATGGCATTCTGGCAAGTTTCCAACTTTTTAGTTTGAGCTTTAGTCAGAGACCAAGTTTGGCAACCGTATGTAAGTATTGGTACAATGCAGGTGTTAAATAGTTTTCTCTTTATGGCCATGCTTATTTCTTCATTTTTAAATATTTCCCTTAGGCTCCAGAATCTCTTCCAAGCATTCCCTATGCGTTTTTCCACTTCTTTCGATGTCAAGTCTTTTAAGGAAATAATTTGGCCCAGATATACATATTCGTCTACATATTCAATTGCGTTGCCCAAGACGTAGATAGGTTCTTCCGTCCCATTTGTCATGACTTTGGTTTTCTGAGTGTTCATATTCAATCCCACTTTCCGACTTTCTCTATCCAGGTCATTTATCATTCCCTCGAGATCGTCCTTTGTTTGGGCGAAGATTATAATGTCATCTGCGAATCGCAAATGTGACAGATTTTCTCCATTTATTGTTATACCACTTTGTTCCCAGTTTAGTTGCCGAAAAATCTCTTCCAGAACTGCCGTAAAGAGTTTAGGTGAAACAGGGTCACCCTGACGGACACCTCTTCCTATCTTAATTTCTTTTCCTTCTTTTTCTAGCCTTATCTTTGCTTTACTATTAGTATAAATGTTTCTCAATATTCTGATGTATTTCTTTTCAACTCCTTGATTCTTAAGTGCTTTCCAAATAGCTTCGTGTTCTAGTGAGTCGAAGGCCTTACTGTAGTCTACAAAGCAACAATAAAAAGTGGTGTTATATTCTCTGCTCTTTTCAATGATTTGTTTGACTACATAGACGTGATCTAAAGTTGAGTAGCCACTTCTGAATCCTGCCTGCTCCCTTGGTTGGTTCTCATCTAGCACTTTAGTTATTCGGCTGAGAATGACTTTAGCAAATACCTTGTAGATATTGGTTATAAGACTAATGGGTCTGTAATTGTTTATGTCGTCTTTGCTCCCTTTCTTATGCAGTAATATTATTGTTGACGATGTCCATTGCTCTGGGATAAGTTCGCTTTCTATTACATCTTTAAATAAATATGTCAGAATAGGTGTTATAATATCTTTATTTTCTATTAGATATTCATTGGTAATATTATCTGATCCAGGGGCTTTATCCTTTTTTTGTGATGTAATGGCTTTCTCCACTTCGGAAAGCATTATTTCTGGTACTGTGTCCTTTCCTTCTAGGTCTGTTGGATGAATATTGCATTGATTCGCATACAAGTTTTTAAAGAAATTTGTCGCTAATGTGTTAATGTCTGGTCGCTGGGTCAAGTTTTTTCCACTTTTGGCTTTCATTTTAGGTATCCAATCTCGCTTTTCTGCCAATTGTTTGAGAGCTTTTTTAGCACCTCCCGTTTTTTGGATACAGTCTTCTAGCCTTTCTAGCCTATGTTTCTCTCTGTCCTTTCGTATACTTAGGTTGATTTCTTTGCTAGTTTGAGTTATGCTCTTTCTTATATTTTTTGTTTTATTAGACTCACTAAGTAATTTGGCTCTGTCTTCTAAGAGGTTCCTTGTTTTTTGTGATAACCATGTTAATCGTTTATTTCGCTCACCAGGTGTTTCTGTTGTTGTTGTTGTTAGAGCTTCTATAAATTTATTGTATTTATCCTGGATATTGAGTTCTTTTGTATTTTCAATGAAGTCGTTCATTTTCTCCTTTAACTTTGGTCCTAAGAGCATATCTTTGTTTTTTGGTCTAGCTTTGAACGGCCTTCTTTTACATGACTTCAGTTCTAATTTGGCTCTGAGTGCTCTGTGGTTACTGTTGAAGTTGAGATTATTTATTACTCTACAGTCATTAAAATCTGTCCTTCTGTTGGAGAGAATATAATCAATCTCATTTTTGTATTTTCCATCTGGAGATACCCATGTCCACCGGGTTCCAGAACGTTTTTTATAATGGCTATTTAGTATTTTGAGGTTAAATTCATACGCCAATTGAATCAATTTCTCTCCATTTCTTGTCCACTTTCCTGAACTGTAAGGACCTAGCACTGTTTCTTCTCCATTTCTTCTATTACCAGTTTGCGCATTAAAATCTCCCATAACTATCAAGTTTTTGCCTGTGTTATTTTTAATTGCATCTGTGAGAGTTGAGTAAAAGGAATCAATATCAGTGTTATCCGATTGTTCTGTTGGGGAGTAAACTTGGACAATAGACCACATTTCTTCAGAAGGTGGCAATTTTATATTAAGTATCGCTATACGCTCTGATATGCCTATAAATTCGTTGATGTGATCCTTCAGTTCTTTACGTATTAAAAATCCAATGCCATATTTACCTGGCGTATCCCCTTTATAATACAAGATAAATTCTCCGTAGTCTTCAATATTTTCACCCAGACGTCTTACTTCGCTCATACCGATAATGGACCATTTTATATTTTCCAGCGCCAACATGAGCTCGACTAGTTTTTCATTTGTTCTTAACGAAAGTGTATTGTATGTAATAATATGTAGAATTTGCTTGTGACGTGATTTTTTGGGTAGCTCTGTTTTTACATTTGGAGGGTAGTAGTCAGCTTTCCCCACGGTGACTAGCCGGCTTGGGGTGCTATTTCCGTGTTTTTGTTTTAATATGTAGTTGGTATTATGAATGCTTAGGCTGTCGAGGGCACTTAATTGTTTTTTGGCATTTCCGATAGTGATGAAGATCTTTCTCGTACCATATAGTTAAGTAGACTAGGCTTAATTAAATCATTAGCACTAGTTACAGTTGATGTCTTTGCAATTACGGAGTTTGTTTTCTTTTGAGATGGCGACTTCGGCGAACCAGTCTGTTCCCTCTTTCTTTCTTTCTTTCTGGTTCATTTGGCGTCTTAACTATTAATTTATCATACTTTATAAATGCAATGTTACCTTTTTCTCTTTCCTGGTGTACTTTCGGTTGCAACTGTTTCCGGATTTCAAGAACACTTTTAGGGTAATCCTCTTTTACGTAGATGCCACGTGGAAGTAAGGATTTGTTTTTAAGTATCAGATGTTTTTTCCAGATTGTAGTCAAGGAAACAACGACTGGTCGGTTTTTATTTGATTGTGCTCCAATTCTATAAACATTGCTTACTATTTGTATTCCTGCTTCTTCGATAATTGCCTTTATGTAGTCCACTAGTTCGGTTTCTCTTTTCCCCTTCTCTTCAATGCCAAAGAAAACTATATTATGCTTTCTTTTCTCCATTTCCATTTGATCTAATTTTTGTTTAAGTTTTACTATTTGAGTTTTTAAATGTTTATTTTCCTGTATAATTGAGTCCATTTTTTCACTTAAGGCTTCCATGACGTTTGCAGTGACTGTTGTTGTTATTGTTAGAGTTTGTTGGTTCAGTTTATCATCTAATTTTGCAAACCACAGTTCCATAGTTTTGTCCATTTTTTAGGGATTTTTAGGGGAATTTTTAGGGAAATTTAAAATATACTAGTGCAACACTTCCTGGTAGTTTTTTATTTTTATATTCTGGCAACACTTTGGTAACTATGTCATTCAATTTTAGCTTTTTATGTTGGTACTACTGTATTTACCGCTACCCTTTATTGTGATGGGCAATCTATTTCGCGATTTACACAATTCAAGTTATTATTAATCACGTAAAAAACATCCGATCGTCTCCGACTTCGTATTGAAGAAGCAATTTGATTTACTGACAGCCACTTATACTAGTGTTTATGCAGTGTTCATGCCCAAGCCTGGCGCGAATGTTTTCAGCGCTTATTTACACTCAAAGCGCGAGTGAGGTCTGAATAACGTTTTCACTTTATCCTTACGCACTTATAAATGCACTGTACTGGTTTCAAAGCCTATATTACACGGTTTTCTATTTATTAACAATATTTAACGCGGAGTTAGTGTTTACACTGTCAGCGCCCTCTGACAACCCATTGAATTGGTCGTTACTAAATTATTTGAAAAATGCTCTGGAAGACGGTAATAATTTGTAGGTGCCCACGTATATGTCACGGGCGTAAACCCAGTAGCACTTTTTTTAGGTCACTAGGTCGGCAATCAACTAGTACGGCTCACCTGATGGTAAGCGATTACCGTAGCTTATAGACACCTGCAACACAAAAAGCATCGCAAGCGCGTTGCCGACCCAATCCCCCCAGGAGCTCTGGTCACCTTACTCACCAACAGGAACACAATACTGCTTGAAAACAGTATTATTTAGCTGTGATCTTCTGTAAGGTCGAGGTACTACCCCAGTCGGGCTGCTCCATATTTTGAGCAGGAAATTCCTGCTGTGCCCTACCTCAGTAAATAATCAGTAAATATTTGTTATGAAACTCTGATTGATGTGTTTGGCGGTCAATTTGCAGTGAAACGTAACGGATCACGTTCTAACCCTTCTACGCAATAACGCAATAGAAGTTGCGTAAAAATAAAATTTTGCGAAATAAGTTCAAGACCTGCAGCGCACTTTACGACGCCGTATGCGTGACGTTTGATAAAAAAAAGTATTTTTGAAGAAGTCTGTAATTGAAACCGGTGAAATTGTTAATAAATGAAACTTATTCAATTAACTATCGCTTATTGTCAGTAAACACGAGTGGTGACGCTTTGGACGTACGTTACTATTAATAAAATAATTACAATTAATTTTTAACTCAATAATAGAACAGTTAATTTCGAACTACTTAAATCTTTGCGTATTTATGTTTTAAAATTAAATTAATGAACGATTCTGTAATTAGTTACGAACAGTAATCGCGGTCGTAATTTACACGATAATGCATTGCTAAGTATAATATCTACTCGTGGCACTCTGAACATAAATGAAATCGCTGCGGGCTCGTGCACACTGACCGAGCGCGACTATACTAGACATTTTAGTACTTAACTAATAAGTTTGATCGTCTAATTAGCAACAACTTAGATAATCGGCTATTTAGATTAAAATAAATAATATTACCTTCTGTGCTTTCTATTCGAAAATAAAGTCGATAGGCTATTTGAAATGCTTTGTAACTTGTAAATAAAATTTGAAAAATAAGTAGGTCATTAACATAATGTGCTTGTTACCATAACGATATCCTCACATCAATCTCAAATCTTTAACAAAGTCGATGACAGAGACCCTCCCTAATAGCCTGGGCATTAAATATTGAATTTTTAAAAGAACGCATCGCTGTACAACATAAATAAAAATAATGGTGCAATCGCGATTTATAAAAAAAAAACAGGAACATCTAAGACTCAAGCCGATACGTGTAATATATTATACATGACCTATAATTGCTTTAAAAAGTTACAGATATCACCGGTTGTGGGTAAAGTTTATCCTGCAAATAGGTTACGAATAGATCTTGTAATAGGAGGTAGAATAGCGCATTACGACATGTTTCGCTTTATTTAATAAACTATACCTTTAGATTCACATTTGCGAACAGAAATATCTCATAAATAAATATAGTGAAATTCAATGGCAATAAAGAATAATATATCATAGAATGTTATCTGTTAGATACAGTCATCCGTCAAATAGCGTTATTTACAGCCGGTAAAACAGGCCCTATAGTATCAAAAATATGTAAATATACACGATATATGGAGCTGTGTGCGCGGCCGAGCGATCAATCACTCAGTCGATAGCATCTCGAATGTGACGAGTTCGATCTCGCGCGAGCGCGCCGCGGGCTTGGCGCGAACTACAACTGCCTAATTTACATTTTAAATATGTGTATGTATATTCACTTTATGTTATATTTATTTTATACATTTAAAATTATTTTCAAATAAATTTTACCAATCTACGTTACGAAAGCAAAATTGAACAATGCGACAGCTAATAAAATATTGTCGACAAGGAATTTACGTGTGTAGTATTACGTGTTGGGTAGTTTAATTACAAAATTTATTAACTCACAAATGCGTCAGTACTCAGTACCCGGTACTGCAACCTAGGTGAGATATCTTCACACACGTCGTAGCTCATTAGGCAATACACACACGGCCGCATTTCCCGCGTCAACGTTTAAATTGTAATCACATCGCCGAACAGCTGATCGCATCGACGACGAGTGTGCGTGAGCGTGTGCGTGTGAGCGTGCGTGTGAGCGTGCGGACACATGCGGCACGCACACGCGCGCGCGGAGGATGTCCGTGCGATACGACGAATGCGGATATCATAGCCGTAGTGCGTAAACGGCGTCACAATAATAATTTATTTATTGAAAATACTTTTTAACAGTTAATCTTTTATTGAAGTAAAATTTCTTTACGCACGCTTGACTTGGGCAGTAAGCTGATGACTGCGTGACGAGAGCGTTATGAAAAGTGTGATTGGGGAAGGTGAACGGAAGTTGAGAGGAGATATAAGTTAGATGGTGCCAAAGAAGTTTTACTTCAGCCGTGTGGTCTAAAGCACACTTTTTTTATTGTTATACAATTTTAAACATCGCAGCGTTACGTTGTAAGCGCGCAGGACTCAAGCAGCGTAGCAGCGCGCGAGCGAGGCAGTTATGAGAAAGCGCGCAGTACCACAAAGTAGCCAGCAGCCAATATTCCGCCGTCGCGTCGTCCTCGTGTCTCGCGTCTCCGTTGACACGCGTAGTGTGTCGCGCCGCGTGGAGCTCCTTGACACGACTGAAAGACGCTTATTACTGTTTTTTATTGTTAACCAAATGAGCGCACAGTCGCTTGTCTAATTTTCAAAGAAAACGACATTAGCTTTCGTTTATCTCTCGTCTTGTCTATATTTGTATAAAGAACATCGACTAGAACAACGTAACCTTGTGTTGGCTATAACAGCCATGCTTTTTACTTGCATAACTAACTTCTAAGAAGTTTTCAAGAGACAAAAGTTCTTTTTTATATTGTATTAGCCGACCCGTGCCCACTTCGTTGATTAATGATTCAAATATACATATAGTAAAGTTTTCATCTCGCTCGCATTTCTCCGACTTGATTTACATATACTATTATTTTTCGCTGAATTTTTTGTTCAATAAAGATAAAATATAGCCTATATCACTCCTGAATAGTGTAGCTTTCTGTTAGTGAAAGAATTGTCATGATCGGATCGGTACTTGCGAAGATTACCTCCTACAAATAAAGTTAGAAACTTTACCTCTTTATAATATTAGTATCTATACAAATAAATAAAATTGGAGTGTTTGTTTGTAATATTAAACGGTACATATACCAAAATAACATTTTTTACAATTTGTCTGTCTGTCTGCCTGTCTGTCTGTCTGTCTGTTCCAGCTAATCTCTGAAACGGCTGGGCCGATTTTGATGGGACTTTCACTTTCCTATAGCTGATGTAGTAAGGAGTAACTTAAGCCACTTTTATTTTAGAATGTTGTTTGTTTTATAGCTCTGAGAACTGAACAAAAACTAATATATAAATAGTGACCTTGAATTCTGCTCCTGAAGTTGTGGGTTCGTTTGCTGCGACGAGTTTGGTTTTAATATATCGTACTGAGTATGTATTATTTGAATATACGAGTATATTTTCTACAAATATGTTACACATTAGCTGCTACCAATAAAACGGTACTAAGTTGTCTATCTTACGAGCAGACATCCGTGTCACGTGTGTACGTTGTTGAAACAGAACAGCTGATTTATATTATTTCTTACGAATCAATATTTAAAACTTCAACTAATTAAAACCTATGTTTCACTCAACCTTGTTGTGATATTACTTTAAACGAATAGTTCTTGTGAAAATTTTACTAATTATCTGCTTCAACATTCCTCACACGACCGAAAGGTCTTACTCATTACCGGTAATATGCCTACAGCGAGTGCCAGCGATCACAATGGCGATGGCGTGTAATTGCAACGCCACGCCACGCCACGTCACGCCATGCACCACCATGAATTATCTATTGAAAATAGATTCACTAATGGCCCTTTTTGTTACGAGGCTCATTTCCCGCCCGAGCCCGTTAACATTCATCTACTTTAGGGTTCCGCGCTCACAGGCTAAAGCCTCAACAATAAACTTGGGTAATGGGTTCACATTTCTATCAACTTTTGTAACTTCTTACACAGAAAAAGTTAATGTAAAATATATAAATTGAATTACTTTTACCTCGGATTAATTTATTTAATATTCAACAATATTGTTACGAAGTATAATTAATAATGGAACAAACATATTAATGTTACAATAAAACTGTTAAATCTGAACTTATCCAGTATTCTTTTATATTAATAGGAACTACTGGAGCCTTATCAGGGAACAAATCAATAGCGGATCTTACGATACCAATATTTATGAGTTGCTGTGAGCGTTGGATCATCCGTTCGCGTGACTCGCTCCTTCCACTAAGAAAGCGCATCTCATTATTATTTTCTTTGTCCGTCTCAGGTATTGTTTGAAGGAAACAAAGTCTTTCATAAAGTTCTAGACTTCTAGCTTTTACTTTACATTAATAACATATTGTACGCCTTTTATCAACGAAGTATCTGTATAGTCTATGCGAGTATATAGGTACATTATTATATATTTGTTAACGAACAATAGCCGTCTCGTTACAAACGATGTACGAGCGGTGAATCAGTTCTACGAGACCTCTCGAGTTCGATTCGCGTTTATTTTTTATGGGGCTCCAATTCGAGCCCGCACCTATTCAGAGATAAGGGCGAAATAAAACGTAAACAATTATTTTTTACAAGCGCACGCCTGCGGCGAGGGCGGGGCGAGGCGGCGGGGTGGCCGGGGCGGTGAGGGGCGGGGCGCGGGGCGCTCTGTTGTCGGTTACGGACGATACGTTCAGCGTTTTTGGCATCTGCCTTAATTGGTGGCGAGTGAAGCGCTCGTTACAGCGCAGTAACAGAGGATGTTCGAGCTGCATCTGCTTTTTCAGAGCGAACGATCATCTACGATTACATTGCAGCGAGGTCGTTAGTGGGTGAAGTGTTATTTACGAGAATAAATTTAAATAGTATTACGAGCCCCGAGCGCCGCGCTGTGTTGCTCGCTATCTGTGACTAATCTCTCTCCAAATGTTACTAACTCTTTAACTAACAGAGCGACATTACCTGGCGCGACGTTGTTAAAAACCGTCTTATCTTATTTCATTCAATAAACAATTCAGTGACGATGTCAGTCTGTTCTGCGGGTTGCGGGTTCGATTCCTGCCTGAGTATGGGTGTAATATTTTTATTTATACATGTATTATTTCTATGTATATTTATTAAAAAAAAAGTTATAACAGGCAGCTGTTACCTGTAACACAAGCATTAAGTTGTTTACCATAGGAACAGACGACCGTGTGATACCGATGTTATCTGATATAAAAAAAAAGTGTAATTACGTAACGAGCGAGATAATCGCATCTCGGCTATCGGAAGGAGGATCGCAAAGGCAACGTAGTGCGCCAGTGAAATTAACGAGTAGAACGTAGAGTGCAGTCGCCGAAAGAAAAATAAAATATGACATCGCATACACCGCCGCACGGGCTCGACTGCGGTCCGCTAATAAAACGTATTAAAACTTGGAACCGGCCCAAAATAGTGTTAAAAGAATTAAACGTCATCGTCAGTCCAAACTGCCGCTGAAATAATGGTATCTCGATCTAAGATTTTACGAAATTACTTTTGTAGAATCTTAAATCGAGGGTTGCTACATTTCTTAAAACCTAAAAATGAATGCGTTCCGCCAACCCTGAAAGACTCTCCTGCTGTTGTCACGCCACATCTGTAGTTTAATTTAAAAAAAAATAGAGCAACTACTTAACTACTTTCATGTAAGCATTATCTGTTAAACACTGAACGACATTTTGTTACGATTAATGCAATAAATATTCGTACAAAACGGTGTCAACTATCATTTCAAAACTTCTGCGGTGAGAGCAGTAAATATGAGCTGTGCGTTACGTATACGAGTACATATCTCAGAAACAAATGAGATTATTTTCATTCGTGCGTAGAACACTTGGGTATATGGATATCAACAGTCAGGTGAGCGCGTGTCGTAGTGAATTGGTAGTAAAGTTGTGTCAGAGGGAATGAGGCAGTTCGGCGTGACATTAAAATGCCATTACGGACCGACGTGCGGGGACCGGCGTCGAGAGCGTGTGCCGTGTTCACCGCTGCGCCGGGCGACTATAGCCCGCTTCTTCCTTACCTACTTTGTAACATTTATTCATCACATCGAAAAGATAATTTCATGTTTTATAACGAAACGTTTGAGGTTTAAAAACTTTGTTGTTATCGTAAGAAAACGAGCTTGGTACTCAAAGTTTATAGTTTATACATAAATTATTGTACCTGTTGCGCTGGCGGTTGCGGGTTCGATCCCCGCACATGACAAAGATTTGTATTGGCCATACAGGTGTTTGCCGTGGTCTGGGTGTTTGTGCAGTCCTTGTGGGTCTGCCCACCGGGCCTCGGAGAGCACGTTAAGCCGTCGGTCCCGGTTGTTATCATCTACGCCTAATATCGATCGTTACTCATAGTAGGGAATATATCTGTCAACCCGCATTGGAGCAGCGTTGTGGATTAAGCTCTGATCCTTCTCCTAGATGGGGAAAGAGGCCTGTGCCCAGTAGTGGGACATTACTGGCTGAAGCGTACATAAATTAATACGACAGAATAATATAACTCTATATTTGAAGCATAGTAATCGGTAATGAATACAATAAGCTTATAGCATCGTAAGTCATTAAATTTTAGCTGCGTGCAGGTATTCGCCGTCGAAACGTGACTCGAAGATTGGATGATGTGAATCTAAGCGCACTGATGTGCGTGAGAAGTTAACTTTTCCTTTCCGCTACCGACTGGCCCACGACCCTTGCCCGCTCCTGTTGCTGCACTGCTCGACAATCGACGAGCGCTGCGCTGCTCGCCCTCCGAACAAACCTTTGTGACGGAACATTCTTCCTTCCTGTATTATTACATGGAGTACGCGGAGTAGTGAATTCAATTTATTTACCCGGCACGCAGCGAGTTTTGCAGGAACCGTGGATATGGGAAGACGCCCCCCGGGGCGCGATTGCCGGCGACTTAATTCCACGGGCGCCGCGTGCCTCTCGCATACCACGAGCTTTCTCGTACATATGAATGTGCGCCGTTCGGCGTTGAGATATAGCTGGGAATTCCTCAGCAGTAACGCGAAAGGAACGCTGCAGTGTGTCGAGCCAAAATAAACCACAAACATATGCGTATTGGGTCGGAGATTAGTCGCAGGGGTAATTTGCAATTACCAAGCCCAGGCCGGAGGTCCGGGCGGCATGGCTGGCAGCGTCTGTCTGTGAGCCGTCGCTCGCAGCTCCACTGGGACCTTAATAATTCCTCTAAAGGTCTGCACACGTCGCTAAAGTTGTTTAAAATTCACAAGGGCCGAATACTTGAACACAACGCGAGTCGATTACTCGTATTTTAACAACTGATTTATATTCATTTTTCGAAACGTTCGGCGATTATATAATGGACGATTGGCCAAAATTACGACATGAAGTGTTTGCGAAGGAAATCTACGTCGTACTGTTTAGCAAGGTTTATCGCGGTCGCCAGGCGGCCACCGGCGCGCCGCTGGAGGGCGCCGCGCTGACAAATGACTGTTTGCAATCGAACTTCACAGAGTATCGTCCGTATATATTATCGGACCGAACCGAGACAAACCGATCACATAATTCACTGTAATTTCCCGCCGGACCGAGATTTATCGCTCGAGTCCGAGCGTCGTAAATAAACGGAGATTAATAAATATGATCCGACAAATAAATGACGTGGATTGGCAGGCTCGCGTGACGGACGCGGCGGGCGCGGGCGGCCGGCGATTACACCATTACGACGTCAGTCCGCCGAAGCTCACGGACGGCTAAATTAAAGGTGGACGCGGAGCCCCGAGGTGGCAGCGAGCGAGGGTCACGGAGATGAAACAGTGCGAACCGCACGCGAGCTATCACATCTGACGAGGAAGACGTGCTTGCGTAGAATTAGGCGTATCTATATTTATCGGGGCGAATACTTAGTTTTGACGTTTAAATGATTCAGAGTCTAGAGACATCATAGATTTAAAGTTAATGTAGATGAAGTGTTCGTTTAGTTAACAGTTGCGAACCGCTTTCTAGGAATGCAAATGTAATTCGCTTTACATAAAACCCTTTCTGTAATCGAGTAAACTGTGAAATAGCAAGAAAAACATCTCCGCGCAGGGCTTCGGTCGAGATAATGCAGTTAGCGAGGATGCCTGACCTGCCCTAACCAGATCACTCGCTGCTGAATGTTGGAACACTGCCTCCTCCAGACTGCGCCAGTAATCCACACCCACTGCCCTCAAAATTGGATTTACTTTATATGTTTTCAAATACGCTTAATTCTATTTTCTGCGTCGGGTTTCTTTTGATTCGTTTTATTGCCGCCAGTTATCAGGACAACGGAGCGGATACAACAGCGACATGTTTAATAACAGGATTACGTTACGTACAACTACTCTTATTGATTAATGGCCGCGGCATTAGACGCAGACGTCATACTTGGGCTCGAACACCGAACTAAACGTACAGAGACAAAGACAAATAGATAACGATAATAATGACAACATTTATACAGGAATTAAGTTACCCAAGAGCCGGCGGCGAGATTCACCGGCGCAAAGCAACGTCGCCGTACTGCGGACGACATAGAGGCCACAGTCCCGCGGGTCGGCTCTCGGCTATATTGCTACTTATAGTTAGTAGACGCAGAAGGACGTCCGCCTCAATCAAGTCTAAGCCGGGCTTAGGCCGCAGCTCAACTTGCGCGAGGCTTAAGGCCACCGCACACTATTATTACGTATTTTTATAGGCTCTGATATTCTCTTCAAAATACAGCAACGGACGCGTTTAAGTGGCGCTCTATGTGGTCATGACGTGAGATGAAACTTGAGTGGAGGTCACGACGTAAGATAACCATCGTCGTTGTGCCATTATAGACGCATACCGGATACAAGAGAGAAGAATATATACATAAGTCAGAAAGTCAGGAGTTTGAATGTATCATTTTAAGTTCTTTATTTTTTTCGTCGAATACCTCTGCAGAATATCTCGTCACCTATAACGCCGAGGCATGTTTGGCCATCTTTAGAGCAGGATGCAGGTACTGGTAGAGGCAGGACAAACAAATTATTTTGTTTATTTCCTATCTCAGAGTGTTATCGTATCCTGCGCTGAGTTACTGTCATAACGAACGTTCCTATACTGCATGCCAGTGAACGGGAGCTTTATATCACACTAAGTACACGCATCACGCATGTAACTCGATCTGAACAATGTTTTGATAAAATCCTATTTAATAAGTTACTGCTGGGTCAAGGTATTATAGTATATAAGGGCTTTTGTAACGAAGATAAGGGCCCGAAGGGTGTTTAGTTCAGCAAAATTTGTGCTCTATCTCGAAGTGTTCTATAATATATTTTAATTAATCGCAAAGAAAGGGACAGTTTACTACGAATTATTTCACAAAGTTAAAGTTGTACATCAGTTTTTTTCCCATGGGAATTTAAAAAAAACAGTGCTATCCCTTTACGTTTTACGCCTTCCTTCCTACCACATGAATAGACCAACCATCGATCAATCGAAAACTAATATTTTCCGGGGAGCAAGACGTTTTTTTTGTTTTATTCCCGCAAATGCTCTCGTTTACGATACAAGAGGCAGAGGGTCACGCATTGTTCTGCGAAGGCGATTTGTATCGCAATTGTCGAGTCTCCGCTGCGCCGTAACCGCGGAACAATGCTGTACGGTCCGGGGTTCCGTCGACAGGGGCTGAATTAATTGTTTCCTTGGATTTTTGTTTTTCCTTTTTTAAAGGTAGAAACAATGAAATCGGACCAATTTAGAAACTGATTTGAAGCGTTATTATTATTATTTATATATTACTTCTCAATACAAAAACCTTGGTCAATATATTAACTAAAATATTAATATTTAATTATGTTATTGTGTCAGTAAAAAGAACCACACAGCTGGGCTCCAGCGCCTCATATGTACGTGTGCATCGCGAATGTACCGAGGAACTCGGATCTCGTCAGTCGTCACGGCATCAACTCATCTCAATACGTTAAATTCCAAAAAAAGTAAGAGGACCCTCGTGAAATTCTGATTTATATCAAATCACGGCGTCCCGCCGCTCGTATTGTGAGGTACTCTGTTATTAGGTTAACTAGTTTTGTAAACAAACGTACAAACGATAAGAAACTTGTCTTGCAAAATGTTTTGTAGCTATTTGAGTTAGATAGTAGGCAATCAGCCATGTTTTGTTGGACTTACAGTTTCAGTGATTTAATAGGTACATACTGTATTATTTAGATACTGTACCTTTTTTTCACAGAAATTGCTAATTTAGGAACGTCAAACAAGCTAGAATTACGACGTAAAGCATTACGACGTAAGTAATGTATTCATTTGCAACATTTGACGCGCAACACATGACGCTCAACATGCATCTCAACATGTCGAGCGACGACACGGAACTTTCTTAAGTAATTTCTAACCCACCAACGTTTTTTCCTCTTTTTTTTATGCGATGATATTATAACAAACGCAGTTGAGACCAACACTAGCTCCTAGGCTCGCTAGGCGACATCACAGAGTACTATGGTATAAACAGGAAGGCGACATGTTGTTGGTGACTGAACGTACATTAGACAGGCAACGTTGCTAAGCAAAAGTTCCGCGTCGTCGCTCGACATGTTGAGATGCATGTTGCGCGCCAAATGTTGCTAATGAATACATAGCTTTAGCTCTAGCTCTGTTTCCAATCGTCAGCTGTTAAGTTGTTAGTTATGTGTGAGCGTGTTTGCCTCATTTTGTGATCATGTCAATTGTATCGTATATATCAGTAGTTGTAGTTTAAGATGATTCGATGGATCGCGATTTGAAACGATAATGACGATGGGTCGATGTCACATCAAACTAACGTACACTCTGTAGATTTAAGCAAACCCACGTAATCCGCTTACACATTAACGCCTCATGCATATCTAACGCACGTAACTCTGGTATACTTAAAGAAGCTCCGAGGTGACAGCTGTCGCGACGTGCTTGTGTTGCACATAAACACGTAATTATGCAAATATATCCTCCCCTCCCCACGCCCCTCCCCAGCCCCGGGGGTGAGCTCGACGCTGATGTACCGGTATCATTGTATAAAGTAATCCTTAGATAGGCTCCAATTAATTGTGATAGTGTGATGTAGCAATAACTCACACAAATGTTTCCGGTAGCAATTAGCTCGGACGTGCGCGGCGTTTGAAGCGGAGCGGAAAGGTTTCTAGACTTTCTTCGATTGCCGTTTAAAACGTAGAAGTTTCCGAGTTAATTAAGCGGGCACAAGTTTCGGAATACTTGCGCAAACAGCGGCCGGCGTTTGTGGGCGCCGCACGAAGCAATTACGTGCGATGTCATTGACGCTCCTGCGGTTTCGCCCGGTGCGGTCCGCGGACGCTCGCCGTCTGTTTCACTTATTATTGTTCTTATTGACGAGGAAAAGACCCTTGAAGAATACTTTGAAGACTTCTTTGATATTCGATACTTAAGGAAAGTTATCTTTTCGATAAAGTAAAGTAGAAAATTATTCAAGTAATGAATATTGCGAATTCATATTCATATTTTTTATTAATTCAAAAACATCAGTGGTAGAATGTACAGGTAGCATTTATATTTTTAAATAAATATACAATTTAGCAGCATGTGCACATTTCTTGCCACTTTGATGTTTATCTATGAGTAATACCTATGATGTGTCTTTTACTCGACGTTACATTACCTATATGACGAGCAATGTGGCAGCAGTTTCACATAGGGTTTAAGCACAAAACAAGTACCTTGAAGTTCAGTCACATCACGCCGGTTCGTAGTCGTTGCCATACATATCACCTACTTTATCCTCTAGAGTTTACTGAAATAAAACATCTTTACGCACGCCTGACTTGGAGAGAAAGGTGGTAAATGCGTGACGAGATAATTACGAAAAGTGTGATCGGGTGAGGCGAACGGAGCAAGAGAGAGCACACATTTTCTTTCCCTCTTTCTCACATAGCCATTTACGTGTCGTATATCTAAGGGCCGGTTTTTTGATCCGTAGTAAAAGTAGAGTTAACTATTTGTCAAATTGACTATAGTTAAGATATTAACTAATGGTTAAACCGAAGTTTCGTTTTTTGATCGCTATTTTAACTTTAGTAAGTATTAACGAATAGTTAAAGTATTGCCATTGCAATGAACCTAGGGTAAGGTCATTTTTCGTAGGGAGTCGTTATTTTCATATGGTAACATTTGTAGATCCGAATGCATTTTGACGTTAGTCGTGACGTAATATGTCAAATTCGTGTAAATTCACTGAATTTTCAAAAGATTATAATAATTGTATTTTTTAACCGACTTCAAAAAAAGGAGGAGGTTACTCAATTCGACCGGTATATATTTTTTTTTTTTTTTTTTTAATGTATGTTCGGGGATAACTCCGTCGTTTATGAACCGATTTTGATAATTCTTGTTTCGTTGGAAAGGAAATATCCCTAGCTTGGTACCATGATAAGCAAACCAGGATCTGATGATGGAATTCCAGAGAAATCGAGGGAAACTCTCGAAAAGACTCTCGAAATTTTTAATTTAATCGAAAGCCGATGTTTATAATGTGGTCACATTTAAATTTCATCGAGATCTGATTACAACTTTTGGAGTAATTTTTGATAATGTGTATTTACTCGACAATTTTTTTGTCTACCTACGTTGTGTTACTTGTCGATATAATTGAAGGTGGTTTTTTTTCGTTTGCCTGCAAACATAATTATTAATTAAAGATTAAAGACTAGCTTAAAATAAACTTAAATCAATAACGTCAAGCAACAAGTAAGTGCAAGAGTTGTTTTTAACTTTTTATCATAATGTAAAGCGGTTCTTAAAGATCATAATATGTTTAATATTCTTCATTTCTTTGTGTAGAGAATGTAATGCCAATTTTAACCAGGATGAGACATCTAAATTAACGTTGCTTTTTAGAATTACCCCATATTGACCAGTAAAAAAAACAAAATCGGCGTAAATACTGAACTCGATACTCAATTTCAATGAATTACGAAATGATATAGGTACCCAATACCTTGCTTTGAAGACAGAATTATCAATGGACACGGTATAAAACAAAAGAATAGATGTTGATTTTGTGAGAACAAAAGTTAACTATTAGTCATATGGCTTAAACCTCGACGTTGCTGTGGTTAAATATTTTAACTATTTGTTACTTTTTTAACCA
Organism: Melitaea cinxia; assembly: GCF_905220565.1. Classification (NCBI taxonomy): domain Eukaryota; kingdom Metazoa; phylum Arthropoda; class Insecta; order Lepidoptera; family Nymphalidae; genus Melitaea; species Melitaea cinxia. The sequence continues at coordinate 16,067,938 of NC_059411.1, read as the reverse complement.
TTAGTTAAGCTAACTATGGGTCAAAAAACGTATTTTATAGAAATTTAACTATTTGTTGCAATTTTTAACTAATGGTTGCCTTAACTAGGGATCAAAAAACCGGCCCTAAGTTTCTAAGACACAGCGCAGGCCTATTGCTAAGGAAGTTTTACTTCAGTCCTGTGGTCTAAAGCACACTCATTTATTTTAAATACTTTTCTTACTATTTTAAATGAGTCCGCATAGGTTTTTTTTTCAGCGTGGGAAAAATCTTCATGGTCGCCCTCCGGCGCGGGTCACCAGAGGGGATTCAGACTCCTACTGAATAAAAACCGCCACGTGTAGGCCACTACGCCTAGGCGCCTATGTAGCGAGGTCGCGGGGACGCTTAAGCATTCTTAGGTATGTTGTTCAAAAGACAAAGGCAAACAAACTGATTTTTATCCTAAACTGTGCACATAGTTATTAGGAGTCGTTTTATAACAGTAAGTATTTATCATTTACTTACATAAACCATGGTCTAATCATGAATACCGAATCATAAATAACATCAGTCAGAGCTCAGAACGAAAGTGAAAAGGCACGTAACTTAAGGAGTCCCTCAACTGTCGCGCCACATTATCTCATCGCAGACCCTTAGCGCTCGCTATCACAATCAGTTACGGATGAAAAAATCAGACGTCAAAGAATCTCAGTAATGTTAAATTAATTTTCGTCCTTCCACGAGCCGCTCGCCTTTGCATAGTTATCGATTAGTCGCTTTAGAACTTCTCGAACGAATAGAATAAATATTTGAAGACGTTCGCTGTCTTGTTCCTCTTTCTTTAAATAATACAACGCGCCTTTCCAATTAATTATACAGTCCCTAACAAAGGCTAATTTATAATACTTTGCTTTTAAGCGCACTTTAACATTCATGGAAGTTAATTCGTAACAAAATTCATAAGAAGTAAAGAAAAGGGCTTAAATCCTTTGAACTCCCGATCTGTTACTGTTTAACAGTATGATAATGCAGATACAATTTTTAAAAAATGTAAATGGTAGATCACGTATTATTTCTGAAATGAACAATATATATTTGTTGTATTTTTTATATATTCACAACTCAGACGAGCCCGCTGTTCCGCATATACTCGTAGTTACCCGTGCATCGCAGGGGCACAATCCAACGGTTTTAATTACCTTTCTGTAGCAGCTTACCGCACGTTGCCGCTGAGAGTATCATTTAGGGTAAAACCGGGATAGATGCCTCACTTTTTGAAATAGCCACCTAATTTTAAAAATTTGATTTTTATACGAATAATTTTTATTAATGTAGCTAGCTCAATCCTTCATGTTGAATTATGACTATTTTTTTTCAACCTAGCCAATGCAGATTAAGCAGAAATTAGCTTTTCGTGAACCCTTTTTTTTGAGGATAGATGCCTACCTATATGGATAGTTGCCTCACCATGAAAATAGTGAGTAGGATAGATGCCCTTTAAACCGTGTTAACGAAAAACCAAAAACCAAATGTTAGGTTAGGCTACTCCTAAAACATCGATTGTCTCCAAGAAACATGGGCCATAGCAATGAAATTTTTTTTGTGTTTTTTTATATCTTTTAATTGTTATAATTAGAATATAATTTTTATATCACACAGATTATACTATATATATATATATATATATATATATATATATATATATATATATATATTTAATTAAATTTTACAAGCATTTATTCAACAAAAGTATAAATTCTTAATTGTTGGTCTAAAATATTCATATCATGTGTCAACATGCACATTGCACAATCATACTTTCTCATCGAAAGCTGACTGTAGGTTTTCTATAGTCCAAGAACATACTCGAGCTCGCATTTCTTCCTTTCTTTTATATTTTCGTGGCATAGTTCTGCTAGAATCAGTAAAACATCCAAACATAAATATACCTAAATACATAAAAAATATAACAGACACAAAAAAAATATACCTATAAACTTACTCTGTATATGGTGAATGAAGGGATAGATAGTAACGATCGCTACCAGATGTATATGAAAACAGCCGGGACAGACAGCTTAACGTAATCTACGAGGCACAGTGGGGAGACCCTAAAGAATAGACTTACAAACTGGAAAGAAATATTTGTACAAATGCAAGCACCCCTTCCGAGCGGGAATCGAACTAGCAAACTCTCGATGTTTAGGAGCATACATGGCTGCATGAGCCACTGAGAGGTTGTAATAGAATATATAAACCCAAAAAAAAAAAAAACGAATTTAGGAACATAAAATAAAAAATACTCGTACAAATATATAATGAATTTTTTATTTATGAAAAGTTAATTTCAGAGTCCATTCTGTACCTTACATCACTCTGCGTCAAGTCTAAGGGCACCTATACCTCAAAACATCAGGGCAACTATCCTTTGTAATTGGGATAGATGCCCACGTATTTTTTAAATAAATTATAAACAAAATAGCATCTATTTACAACTATATGCAGACTCAATGACCCAATATATAGACGTGATAAAAAATATAACGGAATTTATTACTATTTATAAAATTATACAACCTCAAATACTAACCTTTAAAACTTTGACGTGTTTTTAAATTTCGCCACGGAGAAAATTACACACACGATCCAAACGCGTCCTTGCCACACGAATATCTATGGATATCCGAGGTACGGGGTGTCTTTGACTCCTACTTATGCGATTAATTTTTATTCGTGAGTTCGGGATGTTAGGTTTTTAGAACATGAGGCATCTATCCCACTGCGGCATCTCTCCCGGTTTTACCATATAATTACTCATAAAAAATATTCTGGTTCTTAGCAGTTTGTTGGATTCTTTAAAAAAATGTATGTTTTTGCTCACATTGTAAGGTTAGTTAATATTATCTTATTTCGGTGGAGTCAAATAAAGTTTCTTTCCGAAGAGCTGTGAGATATTTATAGACTGATGTTATAGTCTATACTTATTACGAGTTATAGAAAATATGTAAAAATATATTAACTGAAAAGATTTTCAAAATAATAATCGCAGTAAGTCCCGTAAATTCAGAAGTGTTCATAGTGAACATGAAATTATAAAAACTTATCATCACATCAGCCTATCGTAGTCCACAGCTGGACGTAGTTACAAGTTCGCGCCAAACATCCTGGTTCTCCGCAATCCTCATCCAGGTTTTACCGACAATCTTACATAGATCGTAAGTCCAGCGAAATGTTATGCTCTTCAGTCGCTGTAACGTTATCTTTTAGCGTACTCGTAGTGCCGACCTCCGAGGCCTCGCCAGTACCTGCGCTGTTTTATGGCTTTCGGATATTTACGACAGTTTTCATAAACATTTTGTCAGTCAATCGTAAAAATAATCGAATTTTATGTCGCCGTTAAAAGATAATAAAAACAAGACGCAATGACTTTGAAATTAATAGCCGTATAAAGTTCAGAGTTCGGTACCGGAGACCCGAATGGAAACCTCACTTGCTTCGATATAATTGGCTCTCGGCACTGATGCCCGGTGGTCGCGACGTTTGTGGCCATTTGAACCGTCCTCCGCAGCCGAACAACTGCTAACTAATTGCCGTATACGACATCTCGCCGCGATCCACAAACTGTATTAAGTTAAATGTAAAATGAGTAATTGACGACACTTTCTATATTGGTGCGAGTATAACGACGTGCGCTGATTAAAATCGACAGTGCAGCTTTGTTCATAGTTAGTTGAGCGTGAGTTATGACACGGAACAATTCGAGCGCTGGATATCTCCGGGGTCCTCTATCAGCCGGGTTCCGTGCGGAATATCAATTAAAAGTTAATAAATTATGAGATAAGTCGCGTTCGGATCCGAATCGCGATCGATCACTACGAGCCGCGTCAGACGGACCGGCGTCATCCGGACCGGCCTGCTTGCACAATATTAATTAATTGCCCTCGCCGCCGCAGGGCCGGCGAGCAGCAAGTGGAGATCAAAAAACTTACGCGTCGCCGTGCACCTGAAGTTAAAACAGATGAAAAATTTATTATCAAAATATTATAAGCTTTTAAGTTATGTTTTCCATACCAAGCCTATACTATAAACTTTTAAATTTGAAAGACTTATAATATATGCATCTGTTTGGGTGATATTATTATGAGTCGAATATTATTTCAACATGTCAAAAAGTTATCGATGTCTGACTCGTAATCATAAACTTTTAAATACTGATGAACTGCTAACGTGTTCAGACATAATTCCTAAATATTTTTTAATAGGTAATAGCCTATTATTTGTGATTTGATTCAGCAATCAATTTGTAAATGTCCCTTACTCAAAACTGACAAAATATAAATTATAGTGGCGTGGGAACGCCCTACCCTGCAGTGGCACTCGCTAGAACTATATTAGGAATTCTTAATTTAATCTATACGAGTATAACCGACACTACTTAAAATGTCATATTTCCAGATTACTTCTTACAGTCGGCGACGTTTAAGTACCTAAGCCAAGTCGGTCAGTAAAAGCTACAGCTGTGGCAGTAATACGTATGTACGTAATTAACGATTATAAAAGAAAGTCATACTATTTAATTAATTATTAATAAAAGGTGCACTAACAAACTAGTTGACATTGTAAAAGTAAAATTAATTAAATCAGGTCGTCACGATCCCGTCGCGAGCACGCACGACACGCTCGGATTAATTTTAATTTTTCAACTTGTAAGTCAAATATGTCAAACTTATTATGATTTCGTGGAGCTCAGCTGGCGACGTCGATGGCGACTGGTGTTTGGACGAGTGGTGCACTGGCGCTGTTGAAGCACATTGACCTCTAACTGTAAGTATATAAGGTTTGATGTTCGATACATTGTGAGCACCGCTGGTCTCCCCCGGAGCGCTATTTGTAACTGGATTAAAAATTAGTCGTGCACTATTCAATGCGTGTGTATTTATAATGATAAATATTTATTTATGATAATGTGCGTTTTTTAATGCGTACATATTTTACGAAAGATTACATTGACTGGATTTACATCGAGTACGAACTGGCGGACATCTGTTTGCAATAGAAATGAAACTCAATTACGCGGACGTGGGTGCTCGTGTAGCAGTGAACATCATATAAAGTTAACGACTCGAGGTACAATTAACGCGAGGCCGATATCTGGCGACGCTATTAGTTGTAATACTAAAAGCCTTAGGCCTAAAAAGCGAAACGGGCGCAACCGCCTTATCTGACGTCCTAACTCTTACCCACTTCAAACAGAATTATACCCCACCGGGCCTTTCGGCCGCACATGACTCACTATACGATACAGCTGGAGGCTTACTCGCCGCACGCATACAAATTAAGACTCTAACTCCACTGGGTAGGATCTGGTGTACAATAACGACTCTCCGTTTTCAGGCACCATGAAAGTGACATGCCAAAATCGTACGAATAAATGTTGTTTACGTAAATATTGAATTGAATCGTAAAATGTTTCGCTGTTCTTGTTTGCGTAGTTACTCATTTAACGACCGCATCAAACGAAATATACGCCGGCGGACGCAAATATTTACTAGCGGCGGATGGGTCTATTAAAATTAAAGAATACATATTTATTTATTGAACTCCAGTAATAAAAACGGCTCCGTGAACCTGAGGAAAGATCGGGTCGATTGATGGGAATAAATGTGCTGTACTCCCTTACATCATAGATTATTTCTAAACGGTTTTGAGAGTTATCGGTTGAGAGCTTGTTCGGGTGTATCGTTTGATTGCTCCTTATCTTTACGTTTACGTTTATTTGCGTTTCATGTTTATAAGCAGTCGTCGATGAACAATCAGCTTTAATTTAACATACCGATGCGTCGTTTACGACAACTTTGTATTGTTCGACGTAATTACATTTAAAAATTTCTACTGAGTTGAAACAAACTTAATTTACATTTCAGCGGTTTTTAAAGAACACTTGCAAAGTAAAATAATAAAAAAAACATGTGCAATAAGTATGAAGTGATTATAACGACGCTGCTTGTACATAACACATTTTTTTTCAATTTTTAAATTATGAATAATTAAAGCATGACTCCGTCGATTTTGGTGATGTGTGTATGATTGCACGAAACTTTAAGAAATGTGAGTTACTCGCGATAAAGTTTGAAGAGTTTTTATAGACAGACATACGAGTATAACAGCACATAACTGTATGTCATATTGACCTTAATTTCACTCTGTGAAGTCGGGGCGGGTGTCGATATAAAAAGTGTTCTTATCAGATGTAATTAACGAGCGATCTCGTCGAGCTAATTGCGGAGATGAAATATTAATGAGTTGGTCTCGAGCACATCGTGCGCTCCTGCCGAAGATTAATGCGATACACGCATTTCTAAAGCACTCCAAGCATCACACACATACACGAAATGATGCACAAGACTATAGCCACTATTTCGAAGTGCACAAAGACTAACATCGCCTGTAGTTACAGCAGCTCATGGTGTCGCAGGATCGTTGTAAAATTTCTTATTCGCACTGAAATTAATCTGGAACTTCTCCATTGTATTAAACAATAACATCGCCAAATTAAGTAATTGACGCGATCGTCCCCTTCGACATCGTTTCTGGCTTTGATGGCATTCTGTGCTCTACTATAGAGTCATGGTGTATTGACGATGTTTATAAAGTTAGAGATAGATATCTATGATTCGTAATAACAAAGTGCTAATTATGTGTGCAATAAATAATTATTAGTCCCGTATGTAAGATTTTTTTTTACACTTCTTATTTATTAAGTTATCGATGAGACACGACACAAGAGTGTCATTCATAGATTGCATTGGATCCTTAGCTACGAAACCGCTCTAAAATAAATGTCGTAAACAAAATAATCCGTACAAAATAAATAACTCCGGGTTGGGTTATCTTTACACAGTTTTTACTGCTTTTGAAGTAGGCAGAAATTGTCGTAGTACGACATTTAGTGTTTATACATATACTCGTATAAAAAGACAAGTCCTGACTCACTCATCAGCGCCCAGCTCAAACTCTGACCTAAAAAGCTGAAATTTTGCACAGAGTTTCACTTTATGATGTATACAAGGAATAAAGAATGATATATAATATATTTCGAAATTCAATCCCTAAAGGGGTAAAATGGTGGTTCAAAATGTGTATGGCGAAACAATAGGAAATAGACATTTCGATTCGAAACTTCGTAGGAGTTCTCCCGAAAACAAATAAGCAAATACGTCTTTTGTGACTTTCCGAAAATCAACCCCTTAGTGGGTGAAATGGTGTAAATAAACCTAATAATCGACATGGGTGTCGTTATTTATGTTTTTTGGGACGTTGATTGCGATAATGGTAGATATTTCTAAGACGGTGGACATGACATAAAATTAATTAAATCGTGTCCCAATACAAACTCTGAACTCCCGCCTCACAACTATGGGGTGACTATTCAATTCGAACCTTCGTAGGTGTACTTCAATAAAAAAATAAGTAATTATAAGGTTTTAAACTGCAAATACATCATTATAACATTAATTTGAATTAGTGTTTTATTTGTGCTGGAGTATACTTACTACAATTTGTACCATAATTTTTCCCAGCCTTGGGTACTTCCTTAGGTTGGTTTCCTGCGCGAGCGAAGCCGCGGGCAAAAGCTAGTCTTAAATAAATATATTCCAAATAGTAAATGGCAAGTTAAGCGGCTTACCGAGATAATATATTACGTGCTCAAACACATTACATGGTCTTTAAAGTTTATTGAAGTCTGCAGTGCGGCGATAATAAATAAATTAGCACAGATAGTATTATCTCGCTAATCCCCGGCCGCGCTGCGCCGAGTGCGCGTTCGTGGTGTCTGCTCGCTGCGTCACAAGCAGTCGTTGCGACACGTGCCGGGATGGCTGCTAGAAGCAATAACCGTTACGATGAATGTGGTATCAAGCTCAGCGACTATTATGATGCTCTGAAACATTATTGATAAACTAACTGAAATAGCAAGTTGACGAAGTACATTGCGTGTTTAAGACCACTTCCTGCTCGACCGGTACAGTCTTACACACTTGTATAGTTAATGTATTGCGTGCAGAATCGTTTGTATCGTGTGAGCGCGGCGCGCGGACGCAGCGCGAGGTCGCTTGGGCAATCGATCCTCATAAACGAGCACGTTACTTAAATCACTCGTGCGATTGTCTCCGGGAGTTCGTTTGTTATCGATTGACATCGCGACCCGCTCTCTATTCGCATTGGAGTAGAGTAGCGCTTTTGCCTCTATTAACTACAAAGTAGACATCGCTTGTATTACAACAAGTATTCTTAGTATTATTCTTATTCTTATATGTATATTTAAGATTAACTTTATTCGCTTAACGTCAGCCTAAGTCAGGCAAAAGTGGAACTTTTTAATCCGATTAAATTATGTGTTGACCTGATATATCCCCATCAATGTCAAATAGTTTAGAATATAGAGATTAGATCATTGGTCAGTTTTAATAATAGTACGTACCTATCTAACTTTTATTCTAGACATACGAAACATTCTAAAGATCATATAAATTGACAACCTACTCTTTTTGAAGGCAGGTAGAAGTAAGAAAAGATATTACTGCTAACAACATGACGGTAATCATTAATATGATAAATGCTCGCAACAACTGCGTCGTGAACCGGTTTCCACACGAGTGATGAATGACGACAGAACAGCTGAAGCGTAATTTTGAAAAGGAAATAAATAGATCAATAGCGGGTAATTAAGTCCCATTGCGAGACTGCTGCGGGCAGCGGTCGCGGCGGACGGAGACACGAGTATTCTAATCCGTACCTTTCATATCAGAACTAAAAATATCTTTGCTTATTTGTGAACGAAAGAGAATCAAAACAATTATTATAACATACTTTTCTAATTTTAATAATTCTGATGCATAAAATACTTATTTTTGAATCAAAGAAAAAGTCGGGTCAATGAAATGTTAGCTGAAATGTTTGTATGAAATGAGATGGAATTTATTTGAATAATCACCTGAAAGATCAGTTACGTCGCTCACATGGTCGACTCGTATGATAGAGTACAGTGGAGTCATAAATCAAAATAATATAAAGAGTCGTTTTTTCTAGCGACAAGTTCAAACGTAAAGCACATTTATAAAAAGAAATGCGCCAAAACGTTTATTTCTTTGAACTGAGAACATTGACGTACCCGTGAATAGAGTTCATAGAGATTCTTAATTAGATACTGAGCGCGAGAGCTCTCGAGCTTGTAAACTTTTCATATTAAATTACGAAAAATGTATATCTTTATTCAACACTTCCATAAATAAAGGGCAGTGACTCGCTTCACATCTCCGCGCTTCCTCGTCTGACCTACATACGAAGTAGCTTCAGGACGACCCTCGTGCAAAATGTTCAAAAGGTCTCTACTTTGTTAAACTGATTTATAAAAATACTAATTTTATACATTTTTAATAAACGGAGACAATGAAATATTTACCAGAGAGGAAATTCATTTAGATTTGAAACGAACACGAGCCATATCGCTTCGAAGTACTATGAGTTCCATCGTCCGAGCGTTACAAAACGAAGTTTTAATACCTCCATTAAGATAAGGATAGAGCGAGGAATGGGATCGCAGTCGATACACTTCCAATATCAATTTATAACATTAATACACTGTTATAAATGAACTGCTATAACGTAGTATATGAAGGAAGTTATTTCTTGGATACTGTACGGTGTAATAACTGGTCTCAATAGATTTCAGAATCTACGAGTATTGAGATGACTGATTGGAAGATGTAATGCTTACGAGCCAACGATCGTGATTGTTTTGGTGATGGGCACCGTCTACTAATGTATCTAACTTAGCCTACGAGCTTAATGAAGGATAAAGACCAAATTACAATTGTAGACAAGTGTCATAATGGTATCAATAATGCTTAGTACTGTATTTTGAATGATCAACAACTCCATATTAGACGGAAATTAGTTTAAGAACTAAGCAAACTTACAGCCGACGGGACATAGTTAAATAGACTTATCTCCCCGGAGGTACGGTGAGGCAGCGAAAGTATAATTTCATTTCTGTATATTATTATTTCAAGTCTTTTGGGGTAAAGCGTTACATTTATGTAATTACGAATAGTTTAAAATGTAATTAATGTATGTGGTAATGGCTATTAATTCTTCTATGAACTTATTGTAATTCAACAAATTATTATTATGATTACTTAGTTTTTATTTTGACTGTCAATAGAGAACCGCCATTTAAATTTACGTTGAGAAATAATTTCACCTTTACTGAGAAGCCAGAATACTTAATGCCTTGGTCGGCAAACAAGCATACGGCTCACCTGATGGTAAGCGATTACCGTAGTCTATAGATACCAGTAACACTACAAACATAGGAAGCGCGTTGTTGAACCTATCCTTAATTCTCCCCCTCCCCCCTTCTCCAGGAGCTCTGGTCACCTTACTCACCACAGGAACACAATACTGCTTGACAGCAGCATTATTTAGCTGTGATATTCTGTAAGGTCGAGGTGCATCCCCAGTCAGGCTGCTCCAGATTTCGAGTATATTATATTATATATTTTCTGCTGAGACCTATTTCAGTTAAATGTATACTATCTGCTAAGATGTATATTACATATATTGCATAACGCCCATATCTCCTGACGAGACGTCCACACATGCTAGCTTTTACACGATATTTTCATTCATAGTAGAGCGTCATCAATCATTTTGGAGCTTGATATATTCTGTAGATATACATACGTGTAGGTATAGAGCCTACGTGTTCAGTCTCTTACATTTTTATCGCGATGTAGAAAATGAAACGTTACCATTCAGGAAACTACAAACACATTTACATAGGGCCATAAATTTTATTGCTAAGCAGTGGCAACTGGCGTACATTCTATAGGAAACCACATAACCGCTGCATATCATTGTAATCTTTATGTTTTGTAATGTTGTGTAGTTTGTGTGGATTTATACTAACATTTATTATGGCTGTAGCGTGCGTTTAATATATTTTTTAAATGCGGTCAAAATTATAAAGTACTCGAAGTAGTTTATAGTGCATGGACACCGGCAAGAAATTGATGAGATTTTTTATTTGTTGCGTATATGTAATTTATTGGTTCACCGTTGCCTTTTTCGTTACTTTTACTGTTTTGTTATACTTATTCAATACCAATGGAGATTAATTATTGAATTAATCTCCATTAAATATCATAATTTATCCAAAATTTTGTGACATCACATTTCAAAATATAATAAATCTAATAGTTCGCTAAATGGAAACAAAAATAATGTCGATCGATGTCTTAATTTAATAAATAAGAATTTATAGGTGTAAAATTACAATACATATGACGTCAAACTAGGTTTTTTTTTTTTTTTTTTTACGACAAATAGGCAGGCATTTGACCACAATCTCACCTGATGTTAAGTGACGATGCGGTCGAAGGTGGAGCATGCCTGCCTAATAACAGCCTATTCACTCTGGCCTTGAAGGCACCCAGATTGTATCGTTCGGGAAACACAGACGCGGGCAACGAGTTCCATTCCTTAGTTGTGCGCATCAGGAAAGTAGAGCCAAAGCGTTTTGTGCGCGTAGGTGGCATATCGATGACATAAGGATGGAACGATCGACCGCGCCTAGTGTCCCGATGGCGGAAGGTTGTTGGGGGAATTAGATCGTGTAATTCCTTCGCACACTCACCGAAATATATTTTGTAGAACACCGACAGACGAGCTACCCTACGCCGATGATCGAGACTCTGCAACTTGGTGTCTGTCAGAGTAGGGTCACCTATGAGTCTCTTAGCTCGTTTTTCCACCGAGTCCAAAGTTGCCAGTTGGTATTTGGCGGATCCATCCCAAAGATGGCAGCAATACTCCATACAAGACCGAACTTGTGCTTGGTATAGTTGGAGCAGCTGTTCTGGAGTGAAGTATCGCCTGACCTTAGAGAGAATACCTAGTTTTTTTGCTGCAGTTTTTGCTTTGGACTCGATGTGTTGCCCAAAGTTCAGATTGGACGATAGCTCTACACCGAGGAGCTGTAGGGAGTCGGTAATTTCCACAGAAACATCCCGGAAAGTCGGAGCCAGGTGTAAAGGGCTCCGTTTAGAGGAGAACACACACGCTTGTGTTTTTGTGGCGTTGAACGTGACCAGATTGGCATCGCCCCATTCGGAGACTGCCTGGAGGGCGACGTTCAAGCGGCTGACCATATCCTCTCGACAAGACTGGATAACACCTTACCCTTACTAGCCCTTGCACTCGAAAAGTATCTGTCCGTCACTGTGCAGTCGTCAGCGTACCCAAAGGTACCGGGGACGAGCAGATCATTAATATGCAGCAGAAAGAGGGTAGCGGACAAGATTGATCCCTGAGGAACACCAGCGTCGATAGCCATTTGGTCCGACGAGTACCCGTCAAGGACAACTTGTATTGAACGTTCGCTCAGGAAGTCAGAAATCCAAGTGCAAAGGCCAGGTGGAATACCATATGAAGGAAGCTTGCTTATAAGGCTCGCGTGCCAAACCCTGTCAAAGGCCTTCGAGATATCGAGAGACACGGCAAGTGCTTCGCCGTGTAGGTAGGGGTCTTGTCAATGTAACTAGCTGTGACAAAGGAGGGGGAGGGGTCTAAAAATAGTGAGATTCGTTTACCGTTATTTATGGATGGCCATTCATAAAAGAAGTTTGATATGTTACTTCTATTAACCACAGGTGGGCGAGGCTACAAGAAACGAAGAAATAAATCGATTAAAATGTGTGTAGATTGCATAAGAGCGGCGATCCTGTCGCTGTCAGATGCAACAGAGGACGGCCGCAGGGCGAGCAGCGCCGACCGGCGGGAGCAATCACAGTTATGGTTATTAAATCTGATAGGGCGCGGGGGCGGGCGGGGTCTTCAAAGGGCCGCCGCGCTGCGTTCACATTAATCTGAGTGCTGCCATCCGTTTAGATAAAACTCGGTTCGGTCGCATCCGTCCGCGGGTACGCTAATCATTGTGCGTTTTATATAATTTTACATGAAGGTACAGTAGATATTTCAAAAAGTCGTATTTCACATATTAAATTGTTATACAAAGTATTCAAGAATTCATTGGATATTTTACACAATTCTCAAAAAAAAAAAATTATTTTCAATTCTGTATTTATAATTAGGTTATTTGTACGAGTATGTTGTTGCTTCATTATTGTGCTTAAAATAATAAGTGTGTGACAAATTAATTGTCTATTTACGATTCCAAAGATACATATCAGTTAAAGGCGGACGGCGCTTAGCGGACAGCGCAACGCTAAGCTAGCCTTAGTTATAATTTACGAGAATTGGTTGGAACCCTTTAATTTAAAATTATAGCCACTTGAAGCGATATTATGACATGAACAATTTAAAATTGTAGTATATTTACATTTAAAATAATATAAATGTAATTATATTTTTAATATATGTATATTAAAAATATGTATATTGACTAACCCGTTGGCGCATTTATTTATATATATGTGTAGATAGTTGAGGTTGTGTTGGGACGGATGACGACGGGGTGATGGCGAGAAGCAAGAATAAGGCGTGTATGGAATAAGGATGTATTCGACTATATCAGCTGTTTATACAGTAAACGACTTTACCAACACATACAGTTCCAATTTCATTTGAACGCTGAATGTATTTATTGATTACTTATAAAGTGCTTAGTAACTCGTTCAACGGCTTGAAAGCAAGTTAGTTAGGCGCTTTATAGGTCCCTACGATTCGATACAAAACCAAAATATTTGACGAGGGTTATTCATTCAGTGAAACACAATGATAACGTGATTTAAAATACTAGTGGCGCCATCTCTTAGCCACTGGTGGCATACTAAGGCCCTTAAGCTTTCCAATGATCGTTGAATTTTGTTACGTGTTATTACACTCTCCTCCTTTAAAATCCGAAGTTGTCCCAACGAGGGTTACTTCCTTTTAGGTCTGGTAGGACGTTGAGACAATTGGGGAGTCGTAGCCTTTCGTGGTCTTCCTCGTTTCCTCAATGGTCGTGCCGGATCGGGGACACCTTGCTTGGATCCCACATATGGAGTTATGGCTGAGGAGTGATATAATCCGAGACTCACATCTGGATTTGATGGGTTAGCCACTTCATACGACGAAGTGCCATGTTTCTGTTTGATTAAGTATGGTCCATCCCTTCGAGGTGCAAACTTGGCACTTAACCCTTTACTGGCTTGACTGAGAGGATGTAGCGTCACCATGACTAAATCTCCTTCTGAGTAAGATGGACTCGCTCTCCGCTTCTGATCTGCGTATTCTTTTCTTCTTTCTTCTTCCATTTCAGCTACTTCTCTAGTCTTTTCGAACACTGAGACCAATTGTAGTAGCCTGGGAGTGATTTCCGGTATAAAATTTTCCGAAAGAATGATTTGACGATAGTCGTGCAGATGATCATCCAAAGTCTTAAGTTCCCTGCCGAAGGTAATAAAGGCTGGAGTGTATTTAGTTGACTTGCAGACAGCGGTATTCATAGCGAATCTGATACTCGGTAAATGTTCAGGCCAGTTTTGGTGATTATCTCCTAAAATGATTGCCAATTGAGTTTTCAAATCTCTGTTGCGGCGTTCTACCGGGTTTGCTTCAGGGTGGTAGACCGGGGTATACCCATGTTTTATTTTGAGACAATAGGTGACCTGTTGCATTATTGCACTAACGAATTGGGGCCCATTGTCGCTGATGATTCTGCGTGGAAAACCGTAGCGTAGGAATATTTCATTGATTAAGGTAGTCGTACATCTTTCGGCTGTCGCATCCTCCAGTGCGAAAAGTTCAATCCAACGCGAATTGATATCCTCCACTATGAAAACCCAGGATTTTCCTTCTTTAGAGACAGGCAAAGGACCGAAGAGATCAAAGGATATCACTTCAAAACGCTGGCTCAAAGGATGTGTTTGTAGAAGACCCGCTGGTTTTCGATTGCTAGGCTTATATCGCTGACACTCAACGCAGTTTTTAATGTAGCTCTCAACGTACTTTCTCATACCAGCCCAATGATATCGCCGCGATATAGCTTGATATGTTTTCTCTACACCATAGTGACCTGCAGTGGCATCATCGTGATAAATTTTTAGAACGTTGGCCCATTCATGTTCGGGTACCATAAGTTGAGCCTCATCAGTGTTGGAGTCGGGGCCATGTCTGTACAAGAGTCCATTATTCATTACGTAACCCTTGTTACTCCAATACTTGGCATTTTCTTCTTCACTTAAGGTTTCCAGAGCTTTGATAATCGTAGCTAGCTTGCCATCTTTCAACTGTTCAGCTCTTACATCTGCCGGACTCCGGGGAGGTAAGTCAGAGGATATACTGCAAATACCACAATCAGGTTTATTGTCTTCCGAACACGGTGGTCTGGACAATGTGTCTGCCACCACATTTACTCTTCCAGGGGTATATTTGACCGTGATATTATACGCTTGCAATTGTAGTGCCCATCTTGCCAATCTTCCGGAAGGTGATTTCAACGACATAAGCCACTTAAGTGCTTGATGATCCGTCAGAACGGTAATCGGAGATCCTTCTATATATCCAGCGAATTTTGAGACTGCCCAAACGACAGCTAGAGCTTCTTTCTCTGTAGTGGAGTAATTTCGCTCAGCTTGTGTCAGCAGCCTGCTGGCGTATTCTATAGGATGCTCATCAGAATCCTCTCCTTGTACAAGTACTGCCCCCAACGCGTAATTACTTGCATCAGTCTTGATGATGTATGGCTTTGTGTGGTCTGCTTGTTTAAGAATTGGAGCTGTGGTAAGTCGAGCCTTTAAAGTTTTATAGGCGTCGTTTTGCTCTGTATTCCATACCCATGTAGCATTCTTCTTAGTGAGTCGAGTAAGTGGTTCGGCTATGTCGGAAAACCCTTGAATGAATCTACGATACCAAGAGCAAGCTTGTAGAAATGATGTCAAGTGCTTTAAGCTTGTGGGCGGCGGACGTTTTACTATAGCATCTATCTTCTCAGGGTCCATTTCTAGTCCGTTAGGCGTAATAAGATGCCCAAGGTATTTGATCTTCGCACAGCCGAATCTGCACTTCTCTTTGTTAATGATGAAGTTGTGATCTCTCATCCTTTGGAACACATCTCTTAAATCACTCGTGTGTTGCGCAAATGTGGACGAGAAAATTATCAGGTCATCCAGATACGCCAGCATCTTCACATGGCTGAGGCCAACTCGAAATCTGTCGATTATTCTCTGAAAGGTGGAAGGAGCGTTTCTCAGCCCGAAAGGCATTCTCAAAAATTTATATATTCCAAAAGGAGTGATGAATGCGGTCTTGTCCTGGTCGCTTTCCTTAACCATTATTTGCCAGTAGCCAGCCTTCAAGTCCAGCGCTGTCATGTACTTAGTGGCTTTGGCTTCATGCAAGAGATCGTCTATACGTGGAAGAGGGTAGACGTCTGGTATGGTTATTGAGTTTAATCGTCTGTAATCAATACATACTCTGAATTGTCCGTCAGGTTTCGGAACCATTACAACTGGAGCGGCCCAAGGAGAATTAGATGGTACTATAACGCCATCTTTCAACATCTTCTCTACTTCTCTTTTCAGTATCTCTTTGCGTTGCGGAGACATACGGTAAGGAGGAACCGCAATAGGAGTGTGATCGCCAGTATCTATACGGTGTTCCACTCCTTTGACTGGTTCCTTGTTTGGCGTGAACAGGTCTGAGTACTGGTTCAACAAAGCTTGTAGTGCTTGCTGCTGATCTTCATTGAGTATTGACTCAGTGATGTCTATGGTCATGAGTCCTACATCATCGAAGAGCGACCTTGCGTGGGGTGACAACTCGACCTCGGCTGAATCCACACTTTGTATGGCATCCTGCATCATGTAGTCGAACCTCGGTGAGTGGCCATCAAATAAAATTCGCCAATCAATACCTCCCTGGTGGAGTCCATGGCTCCTGTGCATCTTTGAAGATGACAAACTGCTCCGGGTACAGCTCGTACTCCTCTGGCGCGCCCAGGTAGTGCCACGTGTATTGTGCTATATTGAGGACAATGCCTGCCCGCTGTAGAAAATTGATTCCTAGTAGAGTCCTATTTTCGGTTGACTGTGGAAGAACAATGAATGTTGTTTCGGTCGTCCGTCCACATAATTCAACATTAGCGGAGAAGAATAGGACTTTTCGCCTTCTCACGACTCCATCCGCTAAGGTTATGTTCACCTCCTCTTCGTTGAAAGTTTGACCTGCTGCCTTTAGGGTCTGAAATAACTCAAATGATGCCACATTTAATTTGGCACCTGTATCTATGTATGCCTTTCCATCGTGACCATTTACTTTGAGGAATACCATTGGCCTTGAATGGTTTTCTCTTTGGATGTTTATAGAGCAGAAGCCCAGGTTGCCTTTCTTATTGCTTGTGTCCACTGGTTTTGCAGAGCATAGTTTGCAATTGCTTCTATATACACCTGGAGTACCGCAACCATAACAGGAGAACTTGACATCAGAAGCGGAAGAGGTACCTGGAGCCGCAGCTGTGGTTGTAGCTACTGCGGGTTTGTTGCCGTCCATAATCCGCTGTCGCTTCCTACAGTTATCGAAGACATGGCCTAATTTCTTGCAGAAGTTGCACCTCGGTTTCTTATTGTTAGTGCTGCGAGGGTTGGGTGCTGTTGATGTTGCGTTCCCAATATTATCCCGTTGTGTTATGTTCTTCTCTTTGGCCAATACTTCGACGCCCAATGCTTGGTGTAGTAGATCGTCAAATGATGTTATCCCGTCTCTAGGTACTTTATCCCGAATGTGTAGGTTTAGAAGTCCATAAACGATGTCTAACTGTTGCTTCTCTGTAAGTTGTTCGTGCTTTGGCAGCTCCGCAAACAACAAACGCTTGCTGGTTACAAATGTGTCAGTAGGTATGTCCAGTGTCTGCTTTTCACCATAGATCTCCATGTATATAACATATTCTGGCTTCTTCGGTGCGAAAGCCGCTCTGAGTGCGTCTTCAAAGTCAGCCCACCGTGCGACAGAACACTTGGCGCCTTGCCACCATTTCGCTGCATCATCCTTCAGAAGCATAGGTAAGCTCGTCAGCGCATCCTCATCCGTGATATGTTCCAAATGCTTGAATACATTTACGGCGGTGAGGAAGGCCTCGACGGTTTCACGGTCCTTTAGGCCGTTGTACGTAGCCTTGCACGTAGTCATCGAACCGTGACGTGGTGAAGTTCCAACTCTGGATAAAAGCTGCTGGAACTGCTCTTCACTTAGTGTGACAGACATAGCCGAAGTACTCGAAGTATTCCTCTTCTTCCCAGTCGGGCACGTCGCCGTCGCTTTTCGTCCTGCTCTTGTAACGACGAAGGTAGTCGTTCTCCGAGGCCCACTGTTGGTCGCCACTGTAGATAGTTGAGGTTGTGTTGGGACGGATGACGACGGGGTGATGGCGAGAAGCAAGAATAAGGCGTGTATGGAATAAGGATGTATTCGACTATATCAGCTGTTTATACAGTAAACGACTTTACCAACACATACAGTTCCAATTTCATTTGAACGCTGAATGTATTTATTGATTACTTATAAAGTGCTTAGTAACTCGTTCAACGGCTTGAAAGCAAGTTAGTTAGGCGCTTTATAGGTCCCTACGATTCGATACAAAACCAAAATATTTGACGAGGGTTATTCATTCAGTGAAACACAATGATAACGTGATTTAAAATACTAGTGGCGCCATCTCTTAGCCACTGGTGGCATACTAAGGCCCTTAAGCTTTCCAATGATCGTTGAATTTTGTTACGTGTTATTACATATGTATATTAAACCATTACATAACCAAACAGTTTCCTAAAATGTTCTACTTCAAGTAAATTATCAGTGATATTAAGTAGTTGATAAACGAAAGTCCAACGACGGTACATTCCGTAATTAAACGTTACATTATCTTTAACAGTCACTGCGAACTTGTAAACTTGAACAGTTTTAAATTTTTAATATTATATTTATCGCTTTATTATAAGCAAGCCCTACTTGTTCTACTTTGCTTACTTGTTTTTACTGCAATATACAAAAAACGCATTGTATAGTAATTATTAAAATGAAAAATGTGTTATATGATTAACCCTATACTTGACATTGTGAACTTAAATGCACATTTATTTAAGTTTTTTTTTTTTTAATGAAATATTAAAATCGAATCGCTTTAGTAAAAATTCAAAGTGACTTCGTAGATGTTTCTTTGCATAAGAAAAAGAAAATTATATCCCTCTCGCACACATATTGTCAGTGGTGAACAAAATGGCGAGCCGTCGGTCAATGCCTGCGCAACAACCTGTAAGTATCTTATTTTATCTAAATATAATTAGGTTAAATGTATAAAATTGTTATAACTTTACTTTCTGAAAGCTTTATGCAATTATTTGGTGATATTATTTTTGAGCTATTTGTTTTGTATATATAGTTATTCACAATTTTTGTTATGTGTGCATTAAAATACGCACTGCCTGGTTCACCGTGAATGACTGAACATTTCTTGTGTATATTTAAATGCACACTGCCAACGTCACAGACTATAACTGTTTGTGAATGTTGTGTCTTAAAGTGCACATTGCCTACTGTGCTACTATATATTCAAGCCTTTGCTCAAACCGAGTTTTTTTTTCATAATGCATGATAACAATTTATATTACCAGTTTCACCAAATCCCTATTCTTTAGCTTGCAACACTTTTCTTTCAGATGACTAGGAGTAGAAAAATCCTAGCCTTGGTGCCTAAATGCGCAGTTAAGTGAATGTGGAATCCAGCGAATCTTCGGAAGATGAATTCCAGATATTGTTTATTATTTATTTTATACTTTATTGTACACCACAAATACATATACAAACAAAGCATAAAAATAGTTACAGACAGTGAAGTACAATAGGCGGACTTATGGCTAATTAGCCATTTCTTCCAGACAACTCATAAATAGATATGTAGGCCTTGTCAAGACATCTCAGAAGACAGTTCCTCTGTCCGATCAGTAGCGTCTTCTGTCGAAAATGTAAAAATCTCCGATAGTGATGACTGTGAGTATCGAGAAATATACGCCATTGTTTCTGTCCATGAAGAGCCGAGATTCAGACAAAAAACTGTCGATTCTACTACAAACTCACCTTCTATTCTTCTTCGAACTGATGCATCATGTGAGGAATGAGTACGGTATATTCTTTTTAAGTACTATTAGGGCAAATCGACTTCGAGGGGTAGAAGAAAAAATAACCAAGTAATAAGGATTTGAAGAAAAGGGGCATGGGGGGCTTTTGCTCAAGTCGTGTCTCACGAACATAATATCGCTGTTGTAAAGTGGTTTGACAATAAGTTTGTTTTAGCTGCAAGTACTTATGTTGAAGCCCATCCTGTACAGAATGTAATGCGGTACAAGAAAGAAGAAAAGAAGAAAGATCTAGTCACATGCCCAAATTTAATAAAGCACTATGACGGAAATATGGGTGGAGTTGATCTAGCCGACATGCTAGTCACTTTATACCGTACTGAGTTGAAAGGTCATCGTAGGTATTTAGTATTATTTTCACAGATTCCGGACATCTGCATCAATAATTTCTTGCTGCTGTATCGTCATGAAAACAGTGGTAAATAAAAACTATTGCCACTCAAGAAGTTTCGAGTCGCATTATTTAGGCAACTGCGTTTATTTGAGAGGAGTTCTTCAAATCTACAACCTGTTGCATTTTCCAAATTTGTGAGAAAAGTAAAAACGCCAGTTGCGGAGAGACCTGATGACGCTACTCGTTACGACCTGACGGGACATCTTCCTACTTTTATAACAAAAGACAGGTGTAGAAACTGTACCAAACACCAAACCAAATGTTTTTGTCCAAAGTGTAACGCATGACTATGTATAGTTGAAGGGCGAAGTTGCTTTATGGATTTTTATACTAACAATAGTGATTAAGTTTTTTTATATTTTTACACGGTAGATAGATAATTAAGTAAACTTTGATCTCAGAGCATTATGATTGCATTTTGTGATAAAAATTAATATAAAGTTTAACATTGTTTTTTTTTTTAAAGTAGAACTATATGTGATAATTATGTCGCCACATACCATACTCATAGATTTAGTTCCTAAAAATTCTCAAAACTTGTTGATATGTTATAATTTAGAGACTTTTATTTTAAGTATTTTAAGAAATTCATGTTATTTTTTTTGTTTTGTTTCTTTTTTAGTTTAGTGATTACATGGCAGTGTGCACATAAAGACACATAATATATCCTGAAAACTGAAATTCAGGGATTTTTTATTTTATTTTTCCTTACATCCTTTTAATCCAATTAAAGCAGAAAAGTAGCAAAAGTTTATTTTTTTTTTAAGTTAAAATTATCTGCCAAGTATAGGGTTAAGAATCGTCGCATTTTAATATTGCCTACATTACTTTTGGATATTTTACTTGGACCGTAAATCTGGTCGACAATAACATAAATATAAGAGTTCAGACAGAGAGAGACTTAAGAGAGAGCAGCTAAGAGTAATGAACGAATATTCCACTCGTTAATTTGCATGAGCACTTATTCGTCGCTAATTCCCGGGGGAGCTGCACCCTAGGGAATGATCCGCGGATGTGGGGTTCTCATCCGTCACCATAAAGAAACGCCGGGGCGCTGGAGGGAAACTAAATAATTACCGCAAGCACGTCAGTGGGTAGGACAATACTTCGCACGATACTTCGGCTTCGGGCTTCTTCGACGATTTAAAATGGATATGTGCTAACAACAACAAAAATCAATCAAAGTTACAATCTCCATTGTCTTGTTGAAATTGTACGTTACGAAAAAAAATATATATATATAAAAGAAATAAAAAAATTATAGAAGAATAACAGAAGTCAAAACAACTATTTGGCTCTATGGATGGTGAAATTAGAATTAGTTGCGGATAGACGGAATACATAGCTAACTTCAAGTAGTGTGGCTAGAATAGAAACACTTAGACATAACAAAACTCCGACCCGCTATCGAAGTAACTCCTCAAAACCGAAGGAATTTAAGTACCTACATAGACACCTAATGGCTTATATTCTACTCCAGAGCAGATGAGAAGAGATATATTTAAATATGATAGCGATAAACTGGCCCGAGCGGAGAACCCTCCCTGGGGTTCTCTATTAAATATTATATAGGTATTTAATGGTATTGAGCGGGCAGCACAAAGCAAAGAAAGTTGCCATTCATCGAATGCTACCTATACGCAAAATATTGTAAATGATATGCCCACATAGGGCTTACTGTTGGAATAGTTATGACTATATATGACATATACACTAGTATCGCTCCGTGTACGCAGCTATTTACGGCGGTACACGCTGCCTTCCAGCAATTTCTTCGACAGCGCCGCTGTTTATGTCCCTCACTGAGGCAGCTCGCATATGCTCTGTTAATCTGTCTAATTACGGTATTCTTATAGAGTACAGTGGTCGGCCAAGTGCGATCCTACTTAATCGTGGATTTTATTATAATTTTACATTTATTTATTTGTTTCGTTTTTACTAATTTAGTTACATATATGTCAGCACCTGTGCTATCGTAGGTAATTAGCATGAGATTTATAAACAACAGACGCCCCAATCACGCCACCTAGCACATCGTTCGATACTCACCTACCCTCACTCATTATGTTACTCGAGTTATTCTGACGTGTATAAAACGAACAGTGCAACCGCGGCTAATGCGGCCTTGGCTCTGGCTTGGCACGGTGCACTTGTTGTATTCTGCTAGTAGCTTAACCTAGACTCTTTATTATATTCTATATTCTCTATTAATTGTTACATATTATATTACGATCTATAATTTGGCTAGGCAGGGCGGACAACTCGAGTAGTGAAGGTGATGTACATCTCAAAGGGGGCCTCCTTAAACCTACACCTAGGTCGCAAGTCCTAGGAACTGCTCTGAGTTTCTCCCTCTGCCATACGATGGACCCGGCACCCGCACCGTGAATCCATCGAATGCTAAGAAGTTCGTCACCCCCTCCGTTAACTAATAACTGTCTTGTGTTACCTTACATTGTAACTTACCAGTCTGATCTCCTTTTTTCCTACATATATATTACCGTCAACCAGAAAAACTCAAGACACAAGCACTATCCCTCAGATAACACAAACATATTTTATTTTTTTTATTTAAGATGTAACAATTACATATTCACTTACATTTTTCCAATAGTTATGCTATTAATTTGACTTGGCATCGAGTCCGTACAATATACCTACACGAGTATAGCCTACAATTACAAATATTTGCCATACTTAAAATATCCAGGTAATATTTCTTCTTTATAATCTAAAATAAGTATTGACAAACATCTAAATAAATCCGAACATTATCCAACTTCTTGAAAAGTCGGACAAAACCGTGCGAGTCGGTGATATGGTTATTAAAGTATTTATAAATTGATTAGAAGCGACGAAAGAGTCGACCGTGAGATGGAGTCTACAGTTCTTTTATAGTTTGGAATGTCGCGCCATATTATGGTCTGTTGTTAAGATCTAGGTCATAGTATGTTATATATAAAAGCTCTGAAAACTTGTAAATAATTCGTTAAATTTATAATAGTATTTTATAGTACAGTATACTTAATGTTGTGAAAGTTTTTTAAAGTTATTCTTGAATATAGCAAAGAAATACTAATAAAAATTAAAGCGATCTTTTAAACTTCTTTTGGAACAGAACATAAATTAATGTAACACAGAGTACAGACCGTGGTTTAATTTGGAGAGTGTAGGAATCATGCCTCCGAGACTTTCATCTTTAGTCCAGCATGTTGGGTCGTGGAGTAATTTGAGCGTTCAACAGATTATAGGTATTCATTCCGTCTCAAAGGCACACGAGACCCTTTTGACGTTGAATAGAATTAGGGACGTCGTCGTAATAAAAATGTTTTAATAATAGTGATAACAATCTGTGTTTTATTTGTTTTGATTTAGTAAAATTAATAATTAGGACTGAGGGTTTAAAGGTTTAAATGGCGAGGATTTGCTTGATTTTTTTTTTAACTTTGGGTTTTTTAGCAGAGCAGCCTTAGTTGATCGCTTCGTCGGCTCGGAACGCACAAATTAAAGACACGTATTCGAAACATTCGGTGGTGGCGGTCGAGAGCCGGCGCGGGTCTGCGGCGCGGCTGACGCCACATTAGCGACGGCCGCGCGACTGCCGCGCGACTATCGCGTCTATCGCGACGCGCTAAGGACTGCAATGGCGAGGAAGCGATCCGTTCTTTGTTACGAGCGACCATTATCGAGCCATTTTTAAGATTACATCGCTGAAAGAACGCCTCGCGCTACATTAATCACTTTATCTGAGCTCCTTCGGGTAAAATTATACTTGAAGTATTTCTTGGACGAAGCAGCTTTTTGTGACAGCGGTTTATCGTGCGTCGGGAGATTACATCGGGACCGGCTCGAGATGTACCTTTGAAAAAAAAAGCAATTAACTGTGAACAATGCTCGGTAACGAAGGCTCCACCCCGTGTCATTACCGTTCGCTCGAAAATATGTAATTAGGGGATGATAATGATCGCAGCGAGGTGTGGTGGAGACTATAGAGGGGTCAATTAAACTATATGAAATTTTTATATTTTAATTGAAAACTGAATTTGATAACATAATGGCTTACAAATGTTGTTCCCCTGTAATTAGATCGGTAGTTATCATTTCAACGATGATTTAGTTAAAGTACCTTTTATTATTTGTATCGTTTATTCATTATGAGAATAGTAAAATATCAACAGTACACGATGCGTGTCGCGCAGAAGTCAGACGACGAAGACGCTCCCTTCAGTTACAATTAATAACGACTTAGCGAGTACACTCGTGTGTAGTCGCTGTTAACAAAATATCTCAGAGATTTATTTCAAACTAGCTGTACTACGCGGTTTTGCGCGCGTTATTTTCGATGCCGTGAGAATGTCGTAATAAAAAGTAGTCTCTATGTTATTCTAGATTCCCAGCTATCTATGTACCAAGTTTCACTAAAATCAGTTTAGTTGTTTTTGTGTGAAAGAGCAACACATACATACATAAATCCTCACAAACTTTCGCATTAATAATATACGTAGGACATATACAATATGTTGTTACAAGCATGAGTGTAGTCGCAACTACTTTCATCTTTAACTAAATTTGTAACTTAAGTTTTCATAAATAATTATCCTAGATCATATTCATTATTTTATTTTAAGTTAATATCACAGTATAAGCATGACAAACGGATTGTGATTGTACATTTTACGAAAGGTTTTGTAATTCGTTGCTATTTCACTTGTTCCCAACCCACAGACATTCCACTTTAAAGCCAAATTGTATTTGGCGGCAGTTAATTACGGTCTTCTCCCCTGAGAAGTTGATAGCACAAGTGGGTCACTGTAGCGTTCTGTTCATTATTTTCGCTGGATTGTACTCGCGTTTCCTTTCTCTCGGAAGTCGTATTGCATACTATATACATTTATATTGAAGTTTAAAAAAGTTATGAATAAAGTTGAGACGTTGAAATGAATTGTTTTACTAAATTAATATAAGAACGGTATATGTTATTTTTATGATAAAAATTATATGAACAAAACACCATTCAGCTAGTCGGTCGGAAGCTGTAATGTAAAAGCAAATATGTAAATACGTGTACACATATCCCTATATATTCTTGTATCAGACGACACTCACATCATAGTTCCAGGACAAAAGCTAATACGAAATCAAATTCCAAGCGCTTATAAACTCGTTGTGACTATTCTAGCAACTCATTGTTTCTTCGTGAGCTATTCTTTGTAAAATGAGCTTTGGGTAGTTTCGAAATATCGTATCGTTTGTAAAATTTGATTTCAAACTAGCGAAACTACTTGAAGGCATTCTGTGGGACGTCCGAGGCGAGCAACGAACTTGTAGTTGAGTATCTAAATATGCTATAAACTACTGTTATAGTGTATAGTGCGTATGTGTGTGTGTGTGTGTGTGTGTTCACTTCATCTGTTCGTATATATTTGTTGTGATGT
This sequence comes from Melitaea cinxia, assembly GCF_905220565.1. Taxonomy (NCBI): domain Eukaryota; kingdom Metazoa; phylum Arthropoda; class Insecta; order Lepidoptera; family Nymphalidae; genus Melitaea; species Melitaea cinxia. Next base: position 16,041,955 of record NC_059411.1, on the reverse strand, counting down.
AACAGCTAGGCCAGTCCGAGCGTCGATCGTTCTGGAAGCTGTCAAGATTCTCATCAAGCAGGGTCTACACAATGCGTCGGGGCTCTTAGCGCAGCTCGTGTGAGTGCATTCACAGCTCGCCTCCAGTCGCGGGCTTTGAGAGAGCCTTCGCGTTAATGGCTTAGCGGCAATGACTTGCCCTTTGAGGCAACGAGCTATTCACGCTCGCTGGAACAAACCGCATTTATTCAGGATCGTTGCTATGATTACGAAAGTAGTTACGTTAATCGAAGTAAAGTGGAATAATTCTAGAAATTAGTTCTATAAATAATCAAGTGGATACTGATAGAACTATGTTACTACTTTCTTGTTTGCAGTTGATATAAAACTGCTTGTGTATCTTGTTCAATGTCATTTGTACATGCTTTGATATTCCCTTATCATAATGACATCTTCACTATATACGTCTTTGGCTGCACCCTCCGTTCCCCGTTAATAAAATATAATATAAATAGGTAGGTACCGCATTATAATAAAAGCGAAATAGTCACATAACGTCTTCCACACGTCGCCGGGCAGTCCGCACGTGATCGAAGGCTCTATTAAAACGCTGCGAGTCTGCGACTACGGGTGACATCAAAAGGGAACGATAAAACGTACAAAGGAAGATGGACGACGGATAGAGATTATCGCTCCATGAGCCGAATAAAACGCCCCGAGCGTGACAACCCTAACGAGAGCGCAGTCACTGGTATATGCGATCATGCCGATATACTGCCAACCCTGGAGACAGCCCATCCACCGATTGCAAGCTCTATTTTCAAGAGTCTTAGAGTCTATTGTCAATTAAAGAATATTCTTAATCTGCACAGTTGTAACGCGCTTATTCGAGTACACTGCAACTGCTTTTAATGTCGTCGTAAAATAAAAATAAAAAAACATCCCTGGGAATATTTGTTTGCTTTCGAAAGGGATGATTTTATAGAGTCAGCCATTAGAACCGCGAGCGAATATAAGTTTTTACAGAGAAAATAAAACTTCGTTCGTTTTGGTGTTTTTTTACGAGGGGATAGTGTTTTATGAGGGAACAAGAGCATTGTGTCGAATAATTGTAAAATAAAATTGGAAACTGCACTAAATGTCTGACACCCACGCGGTGCGCACCAGTAGCGCGCTATCGACGTCAGGTCTCATTGCCCACGCCCCGGACGCCTTCGCAGCTGCATTGTACTACAAGTAATGTCAGATACAGCGTAACAAATCACGTAATTTACGCAGCATGATAGCTAAGCCAGTGTCACAGGCAAGTAGAGGCGAGAAGCGACACAGTATGATGCGGATAAGGCAAATACTTCACGCTACTTGAAGTAACGCAACGACGTAGAGCAGATTAAAGGTACTGTGACTACTTGATCTGTTCGTCTCGTTGTGTGGTGAAGCCTGGCTGCACTTGTCGCTCAAGTAGAACAGCGGGAGACAAAGGACATAACACAAGGCTTATATGTACACATACAAGTCACAGTGGTACGTTCATGCACATATACACAGAGTTCAAGAAGTCCGTATCACATTATATTAGATCTCATTATAAACTAAATTACCGTGTGGCTACGGTAGTAAAGAATATAGCCACCCCCTCTTTTCACGTGGGTGTCGTAAGAGGCAACTAAGGGATAACACAGTTCCATTACCACCTTGGAACTTACAAAGCCGGCCGATGGCGGGATAACCATCTAACTGCTGGCTTTGAAATACACAGGCCGAAGACGGGCAGCAGCGTCTTCGGTGCGACAAAGCCAGCCCTGCGGTCACCAACCCGCCTGCCCAGCGTGGTGACTATGAGCAAAACACACGAGTTCACGCCATTTTTGGCGAGTTTATGGAGGCCTATGTCCAGCAGTGGACTGTGATCGGCTGAAATGATAATGATGATGATGATACACGAAATATCATCTGGGTGAAGTTCAATTCGTTCGTACACTCATATAGCTTATTTACTTTTAAATTGATGTTAAAAGTAATGGTTTAAGTAATAGTAACTTTATGTCGTCATAAATGATTGTGATAAGAAGATTTGAGGCGAGATGATAGAGATCGAGAGTAGAAGGAAGATGTGGAACGTCGTAGTCTGTTGCCGCCGCAAAGGACTTGGTAGTTATATTTAAACTTTCTTTCTTTCTTCAAACGTTAGTACACAACATTAACACATATTATTACATCAGTTATATTTAGTCACAAAAAGAACAGTATGTCTCTGGTCCCCGCACTAGGATTCTCTGTGTCATGGGGTCCAGTCCCTTCCATTAGTTTAATACGATTCCGTTAGTTTAAACAAAAACAATGCATTTAAAGTATACTACAAATTTTGTTTTCAAATATATTCTAAGATACGTGAAGTCAACCCGCAACAACATGCGGAGCGGATTAACCTTAACCTATTATTTATATGTGAAACCTCATATGATGCAACTTGCACTGCTACGTCTGTAGTAGTCCGCAGACAGACTGTATGACTGTATGACATATGTATAGTAAGTAACGAAGCTATTACTATGTATTCGTTACTGATCCCACGTCATCGTCGTCGTCAGTCGCTGTTCTGCTTTATATTCACGGCACGCACGAATTTTTATTGGATTTGTAGAGTATAAAATAAATAAAAAACTTGCATACAAATTATATAAGAGCACCTCTCAGAACTATCTTGTTCATTTGTTTGTACGTGATCCCACATTTATGGTTCCGATGGGAGTGTTATTTAAAAAAATGTTGGTTTTGAAAGGCTTAAGAAGTTTGAAAGATTTCCTATTAGCCTAAATTGAAACTTTAAAAAAAATTGCTTTTAAAACATAAAACTCCTTAAACGATTTTTATAGTTATACTAGTTGGGCCCGCGTCTTTGTGCACGTGGAATCAAAAAAAAAAATGTTCAGTTCGAAGTTACAAAAAAAAATAAGAATAAAAGTAGCCTAAGTTACTCCTTATTATATCAGCTATCTGCCAGTGAAAGTCCCGTCAAATTCGGAACAGCCGTTTCAGAGATTAGCCAGAACTAACAGACTGACAGACAGACAAAAATTGTAAAAAATGTTATTTTGGTATATGTACCGTGTAAACATACATATGAATTTAGGACAAACCGGTTATTTTAATATTACAAACAGACACGCCAATTTTATTTATTTGTTTAGATATATGTTAGTGCGCTATGATATCTAAAAGTAACATAGGCTATAAAATAACGTGCTGCGACTAACAGAAACAGGACAGTAGGTGTAAATAAACGTGAGGGAAATAGTAGACGACGGCCAGCAGATAATAAGACATGACTGGAACATACTGCGTTACGACATTAATACAATATTAACAGATGTCTTGTTTAATTATGTCTCGAGCGTTCAAAATGTGACAGAGCTATAATAAAAAATAAAATAAAAAATAAATATGCTGTTCAACAAACGTACAGTACAAGGAGATAATAAAATAAGTGCGAAGGTTTCACTATGTAGGTACATAATTTATGCAATACAGAATTATGTACAATATATCGTGTGAGAAATTATTATCTTTGATAATAGGTTGACGTGTAAATAAAAAATTAATACACAACAATATTATTATATTTTAAACAGATCTTATCTTCGTTACTCTTTTTAAACTGGTATTAGAGATTGAGTAATATACTCTACATAGTGCACGCGACACGATTTGACAACTATGACACACTTTACTTTTACTTTGACTTCGACTGAACAGAGCTGTGGAGGCGATGAGTCGGTTTGTTCGTTGATATTTACATCGTAATGGCGACTGCCATTAGCTCACATTGTCTGACATTCTTTAGGAAATGTCTTTTGTAACAACACACGAGCGCACGAGCGTCGCGTCGCGTGTGTGAGCACAGTGACACACTTGTGTTTAGAGATATGCGCGAATGATACTGTCACGGTGAAACATGGACTAGCCTATACTAGTATATTAAAGCTGAAAATTTTGATTGTCTGTTTGTTTAAATGCGCTAATTATTAAAACGTTGAGCTATAGGCTATATTTTCCTAAAAATAACGCGAGTAAAAACGCGGGGCAAAGCTAGTAGTAGGGGTACCTATATAATATGTACCTAGTAGGTAATACTTGACACTTTGCTTGTTAGCATATTATTAAACAATTAAGAAACTGTTATTGATGACGGATATTGATTTAAAAAAAATTATATCCAAAAATATTAATTGATGATACTTTATTTTGGATTGTTATAGACTAAGTATTTAGACTGTAATACTACCTGGAAGCTAGTGAAACTATACGGTTCAGTCTGTAACGTCCCACTGCTGGGCGTGGGCCTCCGTGTAGGAGAAGGTAGTAAACCTATACATACATATCTTCTTTATTGATTATTCTTTCGTTTTTCAATTAAATCAAAAATAGTTTTATTCAAATAGGCTTGAAAAGCACATTCGAATCTTCATCTTAAAGTTAAAACCGGAGAGAATCTCTGAAGTGTGTGCAGTGCAGCTGCTAACAGTGTATCAGCAGGCGAGTACGAGTTGTTTATACATGTTTATAGACTATGAACACGTTAAGCGATAGCTAAAAGTGTGTTAAAATGAAATTGATAATAATAACTGAGGTAGGGCACAGCAGGAAATTTCCTGCTTAAAATATGGTGCAGCCCGACTGGGGTAGTACCTCGACCTTACAGAAGATCACAGCTAAATAATACTGTTTTCAAGCAGTATTGTGTTCCTGTTGGTGAGTAAGGTGACCAGAGCTCCCGGGGGGATTGGGGATTGCGTCGGCAACGCGCGTGCAATGATTCCGTTATTGCAGGCGTCTATAAGCTACGGTAATCTCTTACCATCAGGTGAGCCGTACGCTTGTTTGCCGACCTAGTGACATAAAAAAAAAAAAAAAAAAATAACATGTTTTCAGTCTGTTACTAATGTCAGAAATAAAGTTACCAATAATAATATAGTTTATAAAAAAAAATTACGTAACAAATTATATTAATATGAAAACCGAACTACCAGACATTAAATTCACACTTGTTAATATATTTTTAAAATATGTTAAAGTTTTAATAAATAATGGTTACAATTTTTAAAAAAATTAAAATTTTTTGAGTAATTTTCTTAATTTATCATTCCTCTAGAATCTTCTACAAAGCATTAGAATACATAAAAGAAATTGCCGTTTGCCAAATTGATCCATCCTTTTTCGAGCTTTGTGCTTAGCAACACATTTCGTTATTAATTTCTATTTATGTAGATAGATGTACATTGTAAAAAAGCGCACGAAATCGATCATGTGCACCGCAGTTCGTAGACACAGATGAGATGCACCGCACTCGGAGCTGAGATAAAATCTCTCAGGCCAATTACCGGCTAGATCCGCCTCAAAACTTCACTCTTTTTAAATTCCTTTTACGAGCCCGCCTTACTTTTATTTTGAACCAGGTAAAGGTAAAAGGTAAAAGACTAAAGTAGCTCTTAAGTCCACAAGCGCCGGTTTCAGAGTTTAATGTGAAATTATTTTATATCGCAACTTGAAATATTTAGAGAGCGAACGAGACTGCTTTGGAAATGTTTTTCATCGATGTTTTTGTAATATAATGTCGAAACGTTTAGCGAACGTATATTCGTATTTTTACGACATGAATTACATTATCTATTGTTTGTGCGTACATACAACTCCTACATAAATTGATGCTTGCTGGTATCAGTCTGAACTGACTGACTGACTGATTCTTGCCTGTACTGTCGACGCTTTACATACTGTTATACCCATTTCTTACATAAACATGTTAGCTTCTTAGCTAATAGCGCTGTAAACGTTACTTTTTTACGATTTCGCTCCCCATGTATTTTCACACAACACCTCATACAGGATTAAAAAGTAAACTTCAAAACTGTTTCTGTTATACTAATTTCTTCCCGCCCATAAATAAATTTACATAGATCTTACAGAGAACACTTGTAAGTAACAGACCTAAGAGCATGTGCGAGAATTACAAGTTATACACTTTCAAGAATCCTCATTCATACACAAAAGCTCCTTCACACGCTCTAGACGACTAGCGCGAGTGAAACAACTAGCAGCGCTGTGTCTGTAATTACATATACGCATGCATACATACGTACGTGTTGGTAACACGTGGTATTCGCGAGGCTGATCATGTGCGCGGCAGATGCGCATGCGCGTGGGAGACGCCGCGCCGCCGGCACTCACACGCACGCACGCACGCGCGCACACCAGCGCACAACAATGAAAGATTTTAATGATGTATGTGCACTTCAGTATATTTACAGTTCATACGATTTTTTTATTAATAGTGATGTCAAAAGCCATTAGCAATGGTATCGATATCGGTAGTCATGGAATAGTGTCTAGCCTAGTTTGTCTATCGTGACTTCATCCTGACTTCGGGTTTGTTTTTGTTGCGACTTCCATTGCTTAAGCAAGCCTTTAAAGGCAGTGCTATCAACATACTACATTGGGACTCCAACGATTCTAAGTTCGTCGAACCATGTGCTCCACCCATTTCTAATTAAAATCAATAACGTGCTGAGTTACGACAGTGATTATGAGCTTTTACAGACGCTAAAAGTCTTTTACAATCGATAAACAACGACACAACTATCTCCATGTGTCCTGGAAACCAGAATAGTTTTGCAAACGACCTACCTAGAATTGTTAATCTTCACGCAAATAACTTATAACATACACGCAATAAACTTGGCGACGCTGCTATTCCTTATGCAATCATTTCTGCAGAGCAAGGATTGCTGACAATTCCCACAACGCTGCTCTGTGTGATGCGCTGCGATGTGTGAACAAGTTGCAGCTTCAGCAATAACAAATTACTAAGCACCCATGCTACTACTGTATTGTGTGCTACATAATGTAACGAAGCGTAAAAATGTGTTGTTTTGTTATAGCTTTGCTGTGGGGCTAATAGTCATCTAGGTAATGACCTAATTATATGTTATTCACTTCTGCAAACTACATACTTCATCCTGTAGACAGGGCGATTGATTTATTATTTAAAGTAATCGCTAGTAATAAGTTTAGGAGCTTCGTTCGAATTTTGAATGTGTACATAAATGCTGAATGCTTTTTAACAAACGTATGAAAACTTTGTACCGTCCATTTCTATAAAACTTTTTTACTGCCGACCATAACAGCCGTGATTTATCATCGCACGCAAATGCTAGTGGACGGTGTTTACCAATTCAGCGTGTTATCAGGCGGACACATGCATTCGCGTTGTATTTTCGCATTGCCGCGGCGAAGCGGGCGACGTACGCCATAAACAAACGTATCCTCACAAACGTACACACACATACTTTACACACATAAAAATATCACCCTTACGTAGAAGACCATAAGAGCGATTGTTCTGTCGCTGTGTGGATGTGATATAGATGGGTGTGTAGTCATGATCCGCGGAAATTCGTTTTGCTCCGTGACTGCGACGGCGGCCGTGTAATAAAGCCCGCAAAGTGACGTCGCATTTCCTCAATATCCTTCAGATAAAGGAAGCGATACATGGCCACGAACAGATTTATTGTGTATACAAAGACTTCAATGCTATGGCATATACTTACGGCTGTCCAAGCGTAGAACAATCTATAAGCGAGTGTACACAGCCATATATCATTTTAATGGCTCTATTTAGCATTTATTTTGAAGAAGTCGTGGGGCTTGGTTTACTCAGTGGGACTCAAAGCACACTTTCCGGTTCAATGTAATCCTATCAATGAATAAATTCTGAACAAACCTTTCAAAACGTTCACTTTAGTAATAAAGGGGACGCCTCTGTCATACCCACGAAGTTTGTATATAAGAAGACACATTAATCAAGTAGACACATAAAAAAGTGACAATAAGTAAAAAAAATCAATAATAATACTAAGGGCTGATTCAGCTTAAGATCTAGAATCTAGATGAACGATGATATGGAATATTTAGGATTAAAAATACCTATCAGGTATGTGAAATAGTGATAATGCATTCTACTTTATTAAACGTACTTTTAATGATAATAAACGTCCATTATATATGTATGATGCGTGTCAGCAATAAAACCATTTTTGTAAATTTAATTGTAGTTAAGTATTACATTTACAGAACACGACGCAGTCAAGAGGGTAACGAGGCGTTTAAAAAAGTTTAGCGCTCGATGTGTGCACAGTTGCAACAATGTTGCTATATGCTGAGGCAGAGTCCTGATTGGCCTTTTCCTGTTTTTTTACTCTTCCTAATCCTTGTGTGAAAACATTCAGAAAGCCATTGAAGAAAGTTTCTTTCTTTTTTTTGCTTTTTTCTAACAAATACTTTCGAACGGATCGTACATCCTTTGAATAGTAGTTATTGACGGATCGCATGGAACGATCCTCGCTCAAGAACATCGAACCGCATTCGAAACGAAACGTTGCAAACAGCAATAGGAACGTATGAATATTTCATTTGGTAACCGACACGGTCAATTAAGTTTTGAACGATTACTCGTACACACCAGTTTGTCAATACATAATGTCTACTGTAGAGTCGATGTGCAGTTAAGCTTTTTTATTCTGTAAGTAGGTGTTGGTGGGGCTTCTTTCGCAATATGTTTCGTTAATCTTGTCCGATAAAGTGCCAGCTTATAATAAGCCATACGTTCAAAGTTATTCGTGCATTTAGAATTTCTTGTTGTTTGGTTCTAACGCTAAACGTCTAAATATTCTTTAAGTTATAAAGTTTTTACGTTCTAATAAAAAAAATAAAATCGATCTAAACAATTTTTTTATATCATATCAAAAATAGACCGTTCCAGCGGGGATAGAACCTGCATCTCCGACTTACCGTGTCGGTGCTTTAGCCAGTTAAGCTATGGAACGTTGTACCCGTTAGATCGAAATTTTCGATATGATGATTTTATATTCGATCTAAGCGACCGTGGCGCCGTCTATAGTTCTATCGACCTATAAAATTTTAAATTAATCGATACCGAGTTGAACTTCACAATTTGATTGCAGCCTCTCTGACAACATAACCGAACTGAATTTCGAGATAAAAGGCCTGATATGTGTTAAACATATACAATGACAGAGAAACCTTTTAATAACACTAAATAATAAATAAGTAAATATAAATATCATATAACATACATACAGGATCGTCTGTTCCTACGTTAAGCAGCCTAATGCTTGTGCTATAGATAACAGCCGACTGAACTATATATAATTTTTTTGATAAATACAGATAGAAATAAAACAAAATACATATATAAATAAATACAAATATTACACCCAGACTTAGGCGAATCTAACCCACACCCCTGGAGCAGAAAGCAGGGCCGCTACAAACTGCGCCAACGAGCTAGCTATGGTAATGCTAAACCATCACCGTACATCCTTTACTGATAACGTATAGTTTTATTATAAGTCAGCTTAAAATCGATACTTCACTAGGTTACTGGACCGTGGAGCGATCGCTGACTCACTTATTTATGTCTGCAACGGAAACAAACACGTCGCAACAATAGTTGTGACAAACTCATTTCTCGTCTCCATATATTGAACATAGATGATCTATGATATTGAAGCGTAGTTTTTAAAATATTTGAAGTTTCTGTGAAAATACTAACTTTCTATTTAAAATCAATGAAAATTTTACGTGATTACTAAAATTCAGTGCGTATGAGAATGATAATAGATATAAACTTAAATACACAAACGATTGAAAGGTACCAGAGCCTTCGATGAACACCTTAAAATAATTATAATGTTCTTACTAGCCCGTTCGCGCCGTTTGTAGTGGCCCTGCTTTCTGTGCTGCGGGTTGTGGGTTCAATTACCGCCTGAGTCTGGGTGTAATATTTGTATTTATATATGTATTATTTCTATGTATATTTATAAAAAAATATATAGTTATAACAGTCGGCTGTTACCTGTAACACAAGCATTAAGTTGCTTACCATAGGAATAGACGACCGTGTGTGTATGTTACAAGATATTTATATTTATTTATATTTATATAATGTTCTTACTGTTTAAAGTAAGAAAATACAATTTAAGCAAAAAAAAAGCAAACAAACACTTGGACCTTGGAGAAGCAGTGCTAATTTTTTTTTTAAATGAGACAACTCCTCGCCTTATTACCTCTATTGGTAACAAGAAGGCTGGTGCATTTTTTGCCCAGAGAATTGGCATAGCGATTCAACGGGGAAATGGTGCCAGCATTCTTGGCACAATCCCACGCGGACATGATTTGTACCAAAACTATCTGTAAATAATTAGTTCTTAAGTTTTGAATTGTAAATTTGTCAATATGTACAATGTCTAATAAACTAAAGTTATATATTAAAGCCCTTTCTCTATCTCCATTTGAGCAAGACTTATCTATAAGTACGCAGATTCTCTGCCAGTGCTGAAATAAATTTGAAAGGTACCGACGAAAAAGTTTGCTGAAGTTTCAGAACGATCTTCTCGATAGATTAAATTTCCAAAGTTATAGTAAAAACATTCCAGGCAATTAAGTTTTGAATTCATTATAATATAAATCTACTTATACTAGAATTATTTATATGTACTCGTATATGAATCTGCCCAACAATGGCGTAGTGAACATAAAACGAAAATTACTTTGTAAGGTCAGGCATGTGATATTTTGGCCGCTATTCCTAACGCAGTAATTATACCTTATGAATAGTTAATGAAAGTAACTGGCTCTTGTAGAGTGGCCTGTCTAGTGCCATAACAAGCGTCTCTATGCGAGTATGTTAGTTCTCACAAGACTACAGTTATTATATAGTTAATATTAAAAAGCTGGTTAGTAGGGCAGTAAAAATTGAATTTAACCTCGCACTAAGTTTCCGATCAATTTTTTTTAATGAGGATTACGATCACTTAATGAGTGCGTATAAAATCACAAAATACTGTTAGATTCAGATGGATCTTCAAGCGCCATCTTGAAAAAACCTCGGCTCTGTATTAGTTTTTAAATCTATTTCACTGCGTTAACCAAATACTTAAAACATATTTTTCTGTAAAAGAAAATTTTCACGTGTTCATAATATCATGTTTGTATCTTTATACCTTTCTCTGACTGAAAAAAATAAAAAGTAAAGTAAAGCTTGCGTGAAATCTACAGAATAAATTCATCCATGCCACCTTGTATATCTCTCTAATTTGAACGTTTTCGACTGAATTCCTTCGGTTCCCGAAACAGGTCAGGAAAGACGTGTTCAGGCAATCAACACACATTATTGACAAAGCTACTTCCGAATCGCTGCTGTTATAATAAGGCCCAGTTTACGAGCTACAAATATTTATATTATTCCTTCGTCGATAGATCCGTTTCGAGCAGAACGCTTTACTTGTAAATATTAACTTTTTACGGAACCGGCAAAAACTGCCCGACGGGTAGCAGCACGTAAACAAACTGGTGGTTCTCCGAACGACCGCTAGCCTGGCGGGGCTGTTTGTTTACCGCTCGCCTCGATACGTGATGAAGGCATTATTTCATAAATCAACATGTTTTTATTTTGTTTATGCATCTGAACGGATTTATGTGTCTGTCTTACCGCAGTAATGTTAGACATTTGTTCGTTGACGTGATCATGGCATCCAGTAGATATTTTTTTATCGATTATTATTATGAATGATTGTACATATGGCGAGGGTAGTTGTGACTGTTACATGTCGCCGTCATTAGGATCGAAATACTTCAGCCTGCCTCATATTACTAATTTTGTACTAAAACACAGTTTATATGTTAATTTCAAAAGAGTAACTGCGGAGTTTCTTTTCGATTCTAATCTGCAGAATACATACCATGTTTTTAAAATAACAACCACTTTAAAAATTTATTTCTAAAATGAATAAAGTTATTCTTGATTTTTTTTTTAGTTCTGTATGTTAAACAACATAATTATGTATGTAATTATCGCACGTAAATGTAATAAATAAAAAACGTAATCATTAAAACTATATAATCTTGTAGGTATAAATATAAGAATCAGTCTTTATAAGTAAAAGTAGGACATTCTTCTGAAGACGTACATACAGCAATAATCTTGAATCACTTTTGATTTACGAACTACCATTCTGTAGTTTATTACAGTCATTTTACGTACATGATTATATTTTAGTTACACTTCACATTATTTTCTATTTTCCGAGTTATAAAAGTTGAAAAAGAAAATTATTCGGACATTGCGAATGATAAATGATAATTCAGGGAGTTCATGTTATTAGTAATTTTCCATCACAGTGCTTCGTACTCTCTTGAAGTACAAAGGCGGAACAGATCTTTTGAAATATGATTTAGTTAGTGAATGTTGAGCCGCGGCCGGCGTCAAGAGCGCGCAATATAGAATAACTATTGTTTATAAAAGCGTGTAACGACGAACGAGCGCCTACAAACATAAATATTACATTCCGTCGCTTCGTTTTGTTAAAACGCGATGTTTTATATTGAATAATTGGAATAATAGGTTTTATTTTTGTAACGTATTGTGTTTTTTATTCGTTCGTGTATTATCTATGTATAATAAATAATACAGAGCAACAAAAACTTCACATGAATGAGACTTGCACAATGAACTCACTAATAAAACACGACGATACAAAGTGTTTTAGATAATTTTATTGAACCCTTTTAAATATACTGTTGTCTATTGTACGTTAAATGAACAGTACTTAAAATTAAATTAAACACTCCTAAACCTTAACTAAGTTAAATAAAGCAAGTTTAGTTTGTAGTTACATAAGCTATTTTGTTTATTTTGCAATAAATTAGTTTCCTGTAGAGGATGTACACTGTACGAGCTCACACACCGCACGGAGACGGTGGGCGCGCGGCGTGAGGGAAGGTTCCATTTTATGATCACGTGACATCAAAGGAATATTTCAGGCCCGCATCGGCCTCGACAGCCTTTCGCTTGTTTGATAAATGCTCGTGTTTGTGCGTCCGTGTGTGACTGTGTGCGATGCGGTTTTCGACGATAAAGACAGCCGTGTGCTGACACACGAGCGAAACAACGCTTGCATTATTGGCCTGATGTTAGCTGTTCACACGATACTAGCTTACTTGAAAGATGTCTTTCCACAGATAACTTAAAGGCTTGGCCTAATGTCGTCTTCTCAATCAACTTTAATTTTTTGTTTATAAATTAATCGCATCTGTTATCGTTTTTGTTCAATCTTGAACACAATTTATAATTTAGTACTGCAGACTCATCCCCATACACATACTGTCTACTCGTATTTTAAATTAACTATAAAATATATTTTTCAATCAAAAAATAATAAATAATACCGCTAGTAACACAGTAAAGTAATTATTCCTAGCTCCACTCCCCCGGCTGCCCTGCCGCTCCGTGCCTCAGCGCACGGCCTGCGGATGCTTGTTGCGGTTCGGAGCAAAATTTGTCTGCTCCGAGACTCGTAGATTGGTATTTCAATATTCTTGCCCGCCTTCATCTGATAGCTCTCGTACTTTACATATTTGTCATCAGGCGACGCCCCTCGAAGCTCAGACGAATTCTTAATAAATACTCCACTCTGTAACTATTACATGAGATGTTTGTGTACGTGACTTCATTTTAATGCGTTTTATAGCTAGGATTATAGCGTGTACTTTGATCGTCTACGCTCTACGTCAAAAACCCTTCAAGAGGAGAAAATCTTTTACACGATATATTATGTTAATTTACCGAAGCAAAACTTCTTTACGCACGCCTGACTTACGGAGTAAGCTGGTGAATGGGTGACGAGAGCGTTACGAAAAGTGTGATCGGGCGACGCGAACGGAAGTCGAGAGGGAGATATAAGTAAGATGGAGTTAAAGAAGTTTTACTTCAGTCATGTGGTCTAAAGCACACTATTTATATTAAAACAAATCGAAGAATAAATAAGTCATATCATAGGTACATATGAGTTAAAAATAACTTGATGCTAAACCTTGTCCTCGCGCGGTGTAAGCTGGATATTAGAATACTACAAGTAACCAGCTTAATGCGGCGTGCGGCAGAGCTCCCGACAAGTATTAAGCATTACTTTGTACAGGGCCTCGCCGTGGACAACGAGGGTTTTAGAAGTGGCAGCAGAAATACTTACAAACAATTCTGTATTAATTTTCAATAAATTCAATAATTCAGTCCTTATAAACATGGAATATTGCAATGTATTTTGTTTAGAACGTATTGATTAAGTTTTATTTACACTTTAACAAGAACCCTACACCAAGTCCCAAATTTAACTTTAATATTTAATACAGATTTATACATGTTTATTTAAACCTAAACATCGCAAACATTACCTACTAACACGTGCCACATCGACGACGTCTCTGTTCCGAGGACGACATTAAAACGTAAGTAGGCCTATATCGTAAAAGACGTTCCGACACAAGCCGATCAAAACGGAAGAGACGCGAAAAGACACCCGAGCTGATACGAAGAGAGTTACCTTGAAATATTGTGAAACACCGTAGGAGTCGTGTTACCTGTCATTTATATTTTTGGACGTTATATTTGTTATTCAGGTTTCTTTCCTTCTTAGCTAATGCTGGACATAGGCGTTTTACATCGATACCCAGGAATATGAAACCCAAAATTAGCCATACCTTATTCGATTCGATCCCCGCACATGTCAAACATTTGTATTGGCCATACAGGTGTTTGCCGTGGTCTGGGTGTTTGTGCAGTCCTTGTGGGTCTCCCCACCGTGCCTCAGAGAGCACGTTAAGCCGTCGGTCCCGGTTGTTATCATATACACCTGATAGCTATCGTTACTCGTAGTAGGGAATATATCCGCCAACCCGCATTGGAGCAGCGTGGTGGATTAAGCGCTGATCCTTCTCCTATATGGGGAAAGGGGCCTATGCCCAGTAGTGGGATATTACAGGCTGAAGCGATTATTATATGAGTACACTTTTACATAAATGTAAGATTATATAATTTCAATTCAGTGTGTACCATTATTAAGTATGTGATGCCATAATGGCAATATGGCTGTAGTTCACGCTGTGGGTCGTTTCCTCGCTCGCCACATTTAGACGAACATGTCGTCAAACATGTCATTAGAGCCAGACGTAAACAACGCCCGCACGCGGCGACAGGCGGCCGACGGTGGAACCGTTCAATGTTACTTTACGAACACTGTTTGTGGTTCTTTTGTCTTATAATGTCTTTAGGTATTATATGTTCAAATAAATGTTGATATGTTACATTGTACGTATAAATATTCACTTTTTAGCTGCTTTTTTTTAGCTGAAATTTTTAACTTCCGTTAGATTTTGTGTTTCTTCATTACGAATTAGGGAAAACAAATTGCCGTCGATCCTTTACTTTATGGAGTTTATTTTAAAAAAAAATGAGCAGTGAAATCTACTTAACGAATGACCTCGTTACGTTTTTGCTAACGCCATCTATCGGATTTCATTCTTTTATTTACCATATGATATGGTATTAATCTTTTTCTTAGACTAGTTAGCCTTTTTTGTGCCTATTTAGACAGTCGATCTGAAGGAGTAAACTCCAGTCATGCGTCGGAGCTGACAATCACACTTTTTATTTTATTTTACGAAAGTTATAATATTAATTATATAATTTACTGAGTACACTATACATTTTATATCATAAGGTTAATATAATATAACATCTTATGTATGTATCCTTCAAACCATCCAAGTTAATATGTACTTAACACAAACTTTGATACCTTTTATGATACCTTTAGGGTTTTGGGGATTAACGGTTTTTGTGATTCTTTTCCAAAGCGATACTTTTAAGCATTAATATTGTAAAGACATTCTTTATAACTGTTCTACACAAACTTTCATACATTTAAGGCTCAGATTATGAAACATACTTTACGAGGTGGGAGATTATTTTTACGACTTTTCATAAAAAGTCTGACAATCAATTTGATCCAATATAAGTTATGGTACAGAGAAATCACGAGAGTCGAGATAATCTTTTGAACTTTTAGTTTATTAATGGTACAATACAAAGAGAAAGTACATCAAGCAAAATCAGAAAGAATAATGAATATGTTTAATAAATCAGAAAGTCAGTCAAGAAAGTCAACAGAAATTAGAAATATATTGCAATAAACAAACGCGTCTTCGGAAAAAATATTTAGGTATCTTTAAAACAAGAGTGAATAGGCATCTTCTAGGCAAGCGCGCATAGGCTGCATCTTCACTTACTCACATCAGGTGAGATCGCAGTCAAGCGCTAGTCTATGTATAGAAAAAGGTAGCGTAATAGTTTGACAGGAAAATTTTCAAACGTCTTTTTAATCAAACAATTAATGATGAAATCAACTGAGCGTTAAGCGTCCAATAGTCGTACGGAATCGTTATTGTGCAAGTCGTATTTGCACTTTGCTAGTTTAAGTTTTATCGTTCCTTCATATCGGAAATGAAAGCAATAATGTTTGATGGTCACGCGTGATTTACAATAGTTTTCTCCGCCTAGAGCCAGGCTGAGGTTATGAGACTGATTCGCGCCGCGCTGGCGGAGGCAGTGTGATTATGGTTATTACTTGCGTCAGGCTCACCGCAGAGGGGCATTAGTGCCGGTGCATTGTTTTTGCGTTCATAAAATTACTGTGTGCAGCCATCGATCCTTTATAGTCTTACGTGCTTTACGCTAACTAAAACTTCTGACTGTAATATGTATAAAGTTGTCCTTTGCGTGTCGTTTTGAAACTTTTAAGAAACTTCGCGCTTCGCAACTATCTACTGGTTAACACAATCGAGATCTTGCCAACGTCGTGCTGGTCTTTAAATGTTAGATTACAAATTAACTGTATTAAGTTTAAGGGGTTTAGTCAGTTAATTGTTGACTATTGTTACTTTAGTTTTGAGAATAATTATTTTAATTCGTTTAGATTGCACGCATTTATTGATTACATTTTATTTATTTTATTCGGTTTTTCATAAATTCCATATTGATTTGTTATCACATTTATTAAATATTATTTAATTATTCGAAAATTTCGTCCTCGTCCGAATAATTTTTGATTTGATTTGACAACGCAACGTAATGCAACACAACGCGCTGATCATTAGTTGATAATAAATGTTTACACATTAGCGGCGCGCGAGGAAATAATTGCTCACATGTTAGCGAGAGTGACAGAGCGACAGTTTTAGACGTCGCGACCGGTCGGTATTGAATACTCACATTAGCGACACAATGAGGCGGTACGACCGACTGGTAGTATTGTAAATGTTAAATTATTGTCATTGCTTGGCATTTTGTAACAATTTCACATTCAAGTATTGAATGTTTTTTGTGTAGTGTGAGAATGGTCCTTAGTGAGCCTCTTAAAACTTTCTAGAGGAATAAGTATTAAAAAAATATCTTGTATATCAATATAATATATTGATTAAAATAAATAAATAAACAAGAAAAATTGAGTTGATACAATTTTTTCATAATAACAAAATAAATAATATGTAGGTACAAAAAAGGTCGGTTTTAACTCTACGTCATAGCAAAACTTGTATATAAATAGTATTCACAGATTTGTCAACTCTTATTTCAAGCCCCTGTGTTAACAAAAAGGTTAAGTAGACTTCAAAGTTGGCACAAACGGAGTTAATGAACAAGAGCGGAAGCAGGTCAGTTGAAATTAAAGAGTATTGTTAAATGTAAATAAACGTAACTTTGTTTAATTCCGTTTCAGGAGGGCGGGAGACGCGGTCGGCGCGGTTGCGGTCTGTCTCGTAAGTCCGCGGGGATGTTGAGGCTTGTGGAAATATGATGATGGAAGTCGAGTTTGTTTACTCAATTCTTGCCATGGTTTTTTAGAAAATTCATCTTTTTTTCTTTTATATCACTAGTTCGGCAAACAAGCGTACGGCTCACCTGATGGTAAGATATTACCGTAGCTTATAGACGCCTGCAACATCAGAAGCATCGCAAGCACGTTGCCGACCCTATACCTAATCCCCCCCAGGCGCTCTGGGTCACCTTACTCACCAACAGGAACACAATACTGCTTGAAAACAGTATTATTTAGGTGTGGTCTTCTGTAAGGTCGAGGTTCTACCCCAGTCGAGCTTCTCCATATTTTGAGCAGAAAATTCCTGCTGTGCCCTACCTCAGTTAATTTATACAATAATTTAATACATTCATAATACAAATTCCACTCATATGTAAACGGATTAGGTATCAGTAATGTGCAAATTTGCTTTTGAACCTCCATAATAATATATCTGTAATTGTAATGAAACTGACAGCACACGTGTCAGTCGAACCAGTGTTTGTAAAATTGATTTTGAGTTTTTCTTTCCAACAGCCGGCAATTCATCCCCAATCGGCTCCAAACCACTCTGCACTATTCACACTTGAAAAATAATTATACTGTAGGATTTGTCGACGTGAGCTTCAACAAACAATTTTTTATAGATACTATACGTTTGGTTAATGTAATGTATCAATGTGTCTGACGAGACGAGCAGAAATCTTGAGTTGATATTGATCGTAAAATACGAGACGAATACAGGAACGAGCACTTCAGAATTCAGCAATTGTAGCTCAGAAATGAAAGTCCACTTATTTTGTACCCTATCTCGACCAATTTTTTTTGTATTAAGTGACTCGGTTATCATATTAAATTCACTTGTTATTTTTTATTGATTAAGTTGCTGTAAGTCGGTTAGTGTACGCACGTCGATTGCGACACAAGATAATGCTCACGTTATCATGAGTGATGGAACACGTTCGCAAGCTCACAGCAATGTGTGTTGTGTTGTAAAAGGTTACTTGTGAATCTTTGAGAAAATGTATTTTAGCTTTATTGATCAAGTAGCTTCGGAACAAATTGACTGGTACAGAGATACCTCTTTCGAGACTCTACTAGACACAAGTGATCCTATATTCATAAGTTTTAAAACAAGATTACAAGACATATAAAACTCTAACAGTCTGCCGTGTAATAAGAAGCTCCTTAAACAAATGAAAAGAAATTGCATTCAGTTGATAAGCGAATAAGGACAATTCGAAGTAAATAACTAAGTAGTACTCTGAAGCTAAATCATAAAGCATCGTGATTGGATATATTCTGGAGTCGTGCGATAAAAGTCGTTCGATAAGTGTCGCCGAGTCCGCAACAATGCGCCTTTGTGCCGCGTCGCCGAGGACTCCTGTACAACGAGCCTCTTCGCGCTGAGACCGCCTTTGTTTAACTTTTATATTAGCTAGCTCGCTCTTTCACAAGCTGTTATGCGATTTTCAATGAAATCTGAAGATCTGTTGGTAGGAGGAGTGCCAATGTTGTTTTAATGTATATCACAAGGTGAAGCTAATTGTGTGGAGTATCTTTATTGTATTGTGTTAAGGAATTATTTAAAAAACAACCAACGCTCAACTAGTTTCGTTAACCAGACAAATATTTGAAAAACATGCTTCGTTTGATAGCAAACTTGTAATATCTTACAATTTATTTTTTTTATCGATGTGTGTGAAGTGTACATAAATACAAAAGTTTTCTTTTTTACCTTCATAAAAAAAAAAAATTTGAAATGAAATCACGACATGTTTAGAAATACATTTCTCCTGAATAGAACAATTTATTTGTAGTTACAATACAAAAAGCTAGTAGTCCCCAAAAATTTATAAAAAAAAATCACTCGAGTTGATTCAACACAATGCGCGCTATAATTCGCCGGCACAATAAAGTAGCTCTCGCTAAGGTCGGACAAAGAGCCGCGCACCCTCAGCACCCTTCGCTATTGCTTTAAACTGCATCCTGCAATCGGATAAAGGGCAGTTAGTGGAAGTCCCCCTCTGGAACCGGGACTCGTTCATCCGTTTCAATTACCGCATCCGAATAATTATTACCCGTTCCAGCGAAATCAATTTCTGCATTAATTTCGAGCGCTTTCATAATCGGGACTCGGTTTTTGTAACAGTTCGTGATTTCTAGCAGTCGTGCATGTAAACATTGAGTACGATAATAACGCGATATTATCTCGACGAGCGATGGCCGACTCGATAAGGGACATGAAAGCGTTTACGATGCAGGTTTAGCTTCGTTTGCGACTAGCTCCGTGGCTGCGCTACACGAATATGTTCTCAGAATTTGTGTATATTCGGTGGAATGACTTGGAGCTGCGATTCGTATTGAAATCGACTTCAAAGAATCGTCCAGTTCAATGTTTTCGTTTTGTACACTATAATAATAATAAATATTCTTTATTGTACACCACGGACAAATACAATATCTTTAGATTCACAAACTAGTCTTAACTTTGTACAATTGAGATTGATTTGAGATATTATGACCAGTGAATCCAGACAGGCATAGGTGTACTCATAATAAATAGGATAATATTACTATATACTTATATAATTATATAAATAATAAAAATAGTCTTAAAACATTCAATACATAATATTTCTTGTATTACATATGAGTGACTAACAAATATTTATATCGATACACAGATACACCTAATGTAGGCCTTAATAAGTGAGACAAAATGATGGGTCGTTAAATTTATGATTAAATCAACTAGAATTAAGTAGACCAAGGATAGTTTAAGGAGGAAAGAAGAGCTTTCATTAACCGTTGACTAAACGCGTCTGATACTTACTTAGCATAGAAGGAAGTTAGATGATAGGAGGAGGGAACAATTGTGAGTTTAACCAATGAACTCAAATCGCTCTTTTAGATAAAGGGGACTGCTGGATTGAAAAGTGCAGTATATTATAGACAGGAAATGTGAGTATTCCTGAGGCGGATAGGAGGTGACTTGAGTAATTCGCGAAATTCGGAGACGTGGTCATATTTACTATGCCCAAATATGAACCATATACATAAATTTTAAATGCACTCAAGTTTACTAAGCAACTGTATACTAATATTGATGTAAGCATAGTCAAAAATCGGTGAAAGAAGAGATTATGCAAGTGTAATTTTGGTTGGTATGGGTAAGAAATTCTTAAGTCTACGAATAGATCCAATCGAATCAAATACTTTTTTGTTTCCCTAGCTCACCTGAGGAGCCCAAGACAGATCAATCAATCAATAATCACAGCAGCCTTTCGCAGTCCACTACACAGAAACAGGCCACAAGTTTACGCCAAAAATTATGTGAACTCATGTGTTTTGGCCATAGTCACCACGCTGGGCAGGCAGGTTGGAGACCGCAGGCAAGATATAGGTATACCTATTACATATTAGAGTACGGCATATCTGAGCCCGTTAGTTCGTTGACCCTGAGGAACCACAAAGGGCCGTACAATGCAGGTCCATAAACCGTGTTTCGTAGCCACAGTATGCAACCGCAGTACCAGCGCCTCTCGAGCACTCAGATCTCAGCCGAGCTCACAATAAAAATACAGGCTTCCTATCTGAGAGGAATTCCTTGAGAGGAATATGCAGATCGTTAATCGAAATTTTGATGATGGACGGAAACGTTGTTTTTGTTACAATTTGGTGACAGTCATATTATGTTTGTCACTTACGTTACACGTTAGTAAATTAAATTCTTGACCTACCTCAATTAACTAGCTCATTAATTTACAATGGTTTATCTGAAAAAAGCCTTATTAAACTGGGAAATATATTTTTTGGTCCTAATCAACGACATATGGCTATTCATTACAATTTCATACTGAATGTCAAGCAAAAGTTAGTTACAAGATATAAATAAAATTGATCTATCAATCGGTGACTACTGAAAAGCGTCGTCATTACGGTTTAGTATATACTAAAGGTAGGCGACACAGACAGATAGTACATAATTCCTACATTTGAGAATATACACTAAACAATCAATTAATATCACCTTTCAATTCTTAAATCTTCTATCCGACTGAAGGGGTCTGCTATTGCAGCGACATAATTCCATCATTACAATTTGCAACTATCATCGACTCTAAGAATAACGTGTCTCCGTGTTTGTGTATTTTACACAAACACCGCTAAATATTTTATGCAAGACCTAAGACTTAAGACTTAAGTGTACATATACATGTGTGTGTATGTATGTATGTAGTGGTGAATACAAAGTCGCTTAATTTGTAGCTCCGCGCTCCGCGGGGGAACTCAGCGCGGTGAATATTATTTAATCCGTCCGCAGGGCTGAAAAATTAAATTATTTTCGCTTGCTTTACTATTCATAAAGGTAATCGTAGAGCTTCCAATTAAACTTAAATATCAATTTATGTAAATCTATGTACTTAGAGTATGATATGTATCAGAATATAGAATTTGCATTTAATATTTACGTATGCAAATACTCTATAAATGAAACTTTTTAGTGTTGGCTATTTATATGTCCTAAATGTATATATTTATATGTCCTAACTCCTAAATGTATATATTTTTGCTAATATTATGCCCGATGCAGCAGACTTCTATTGCACTATACAAATTATTTACTCGGTAGTTTCGAGTTTAATCGAGTTTGCTAAAAGCTGAAAGATTAGTTGAAGTTTTGTAACTCTTTAATGTAAATTATGCGATAAATCTAGCCATTTTTTCATTAAATATGAAATAAATTATTGTCAGTATGAATTTTAAGTAAGTAAGTATTTTTATTTATTTTTTTATTTATTTTTTATTTGGGAAATACACAGAAACAATTTTATATTACATTATTATATTATGACTACAATAACTGAAATCAATAAAGTTTCCACTATCAGCTAATACTGTATGTATTAGCTAATAGTGGACAGCACTAACACACTGCATGAAACATATGTTGGACATTTGGAAAAAAATTAACTAAACAAAATGGAGATTTTTTTTTAAGTTTAGTGTAAAAGAAAGGAAAAATATTTTTAAGTAGGCATATGTTTAAGCATTTGCTTAACGTCCCGCTTGTATCTTCCTATTTTGTAATTAAAAATATCAGTTTCCTGTAGGTGTTTGTTAGCGAAACTTGTAGAACGACATATAATATTGTTGCCAGTGTACTTTTTTGTAAGTATGTAATTCAGTGTCTTTGGTCCGACAAAGTCAGCCCTGTGGTCACCAACTCGCCTGCCCGGTGTGGTGACTATGGGCAAAACACATGAGTTCACGCTATTTTTGGCGTTAACTTGTGGAGGCCTATGTCGAGCAGTGGACTGTAATAGGCTGAAATGATGATGATGATGATGATGAGAATAATAATAAAAAACCTTAAATCTCAAAGTTGCTGATTCAAAACCACCACAGACTAACAAACTTTTAAATTTAATTACACTCATGAACATTTGTGAATGCAGTCACACAGACATCTTCTAAGATATCACATGAGAGTATTTAAAGGGCCTGTTGAGAATATCAGGCTTCCACGAAGCCGAGGAGTTCGATATTTCTATTTTATTGCTTTCTGAAGTTCCTCGGAACTAATCTGGAACTCAATCGGCTCGAACGTGATGAAGCCCAACTTTTTAATGAAATGAAATCTTACGCGGCCTTGCCTCGATATCGGTGCAGAAATATTCCGATTTTTCTATTCGATGTCTTAACTAATTGAACATATTGAAATATTTACTCACTTGTACGAGTTTGAATAGAATTTTCATTTAATGAGTTTAGATTCTGACTAAAATATTTATTTAGACTATGGCTTGAACAGTTATATTTTTAACTGACTTCCAAAAAAGAAGAAATATCTCAATTCGACTGTATTTTTTATGTTGTTACCTGGTGTTGTCAACTTTTTACCGAGTGGACCGGTTTCGATGATTATTTTTTTAATCGAAAGATGATGGTTATCGTATAGTTTTAATTCTAGATCTGATCAGTACTTTTTGAGTTATATCTAATCATGCGTATTTACTTGACTAATTTTTCGTCGACCTGCGTTATATTTACTTGCAGTATCTGTGTAAAAACAACGTATATATAATAAAATATAAGTAAGCTATTATACAGATTTAGCTTACTGTTCATTATTTTGACTAGCCCGTTGGCACAGTGTGCCCCGACCCTGCTTTTTGCTCCAGTGGTTGTGGGTTCAATTCCCCCCCTGAGTCTGGTTGTAATATATAGGGCGTTTGACTCCTAACTACGTCCCTTCAAATCAATACCGTAGGTCTTGTCGTAACATTCAACGTGAAAAAAATGTAGTTTTTTTTAATTCTACTGTATCTTAATATAAGTGCTCCAGCAAGGTACTTCTGCATAACCGTCGCCGTGAGCGCGTAAGCACGTCTATAATTTACGATTATTAATATTCTACGAGTGAAAGAGTTTTTTTCCAAGATCTTTGTTGTATTCGTCAGTTAGTAACCATTTCCTTTTTACGCGGAACGCCAGCTCTGACACTTACAGACTATCCTATATATACTGATATAGCTACATATACTTTTTTCGATAAAAACACATAAATAAAAAATATATATCATGTTGGCTGTTATCTACTCGTATAACATATTAATAAGTGGCTTACCTTCGGAACAGACGACCGCGTGTGTATGTAACGTGTAGTATGTCTCTCGTTACTGTACTCATTTATACTTTATATAAAGACGCTACGTTATGTCCACATTACACATTAAAGCTATAAAAACGTTAATACTCGTATAAACATAACTCGTTGAATGGTTACAACTTAATTTGCCAGCTTAATTTGTCTTTTCAATATTTTACGATTTGTTACGAAGGCGACACATTTCTTTTTATTCAATTTAAAAGTAGTAAAGTAAAATTAAAACGTATTCCACTCGTTTTAAACAAACCACGAGCTGGAAGTTTACGCAGGAATATCGTTTAGGTGATGTTTATTGCGGAAACTTTCCTCATTTCAGTTCTCGGCGTGAACCAAGAAACGAGTTGAAGTGTTCGGCTGGAGTTAAAAACGAAATCATTGGGTTTGCAGTGACTCGTGCAGTATAATTATGATATACAATGTCAGTTTATGAAGTGAACACAAACAGTCCGTAAACATGTCATTGCTTAACAAAAGCATCTTCGTCATTCTGCTTCAGAGCCATTTATAACTATTGTTATCAGGTTGTTAAAATAATTCGAGGATCAACAGCTTGATATGCTCTTTGCAACTCGGTGAAAAACCCCAAAAGGATAACCACAAAGACGAAAAGCAAATATGTGTGTATGTGTGTGTATGTAAGCATTATTCTTCTTTCGATTTAAGATTAAAAATAGCAATTTTTGATGGAAATTTCACTACCAGACCTAAAAGGTCAAGTCAAAAATATTTCAATAAATTAAAGTTTGCATTATTGGACAGTAAAACAATGGAAAAACAATTGTCGAAGCTTGTTGAAGAACCTCAAATATAAACAAAGATGTTATGTATGAAGATAATAAAGGACAACGCGTAACATGTGAAACAACAACACATAACACGTAACATGTGACTTAACTCTCACAAAATGAAAAGTACGGGAAGCGCTTACACTTAAACCTCTGTATCTTTATAATGGTGGATTAACATGCTATAAAATACACACTTTTATACAGAATACACGTTAAACTATTAATTAAATGTCATCTGAAGTCTTTTTTTAATACTGTTATAGTAAAGAAATCGATTGAAAATACTATGTTGGACGTCAACGTTTTTGATGAAAGGATGGTATCAATATATTAGTTAGTTTAAACCTAGTACTAAACATGTACATTTACATGCACAAGTGAGTCAGCTCGTTGCTGCAGTGAAACGTAAAGGGAATCGTGACTGGGTCGCATCAGTCTTTAATGTCATCGTACATTGTAGAAATTTGGGTACAAAACTTGTCATACGTTGTAGTTGTGTATCGTTTGAATAAAGATAAGAAATAAAAATATTCTGTGGCGTGTGACACGAAATCTTGTTTAACATTTAATAATATTATTTGTAATAATCTCACTTCCAAAATGACAGCAATTTCATAAAAACTTTTACCGCATATTTGAAAGTTGAAGTTGAAACCTTACCGACCTAGTTTCATAAGATTGATTAAACACAGTGTGTTTTCAGCGGTGATGCGAGTGAGTCGATCAATCAATCAGTCATGTCAATGAAATATGTTGTCTTTATTTTTTCATATTATTGTCAAGATTCTACAACTTTTTATAGGTTCCACAATTTCACATCTTCTTTCTAAGTTATTCGCATAACTACACATTATTAAGTCCTATTTCATACAATATATTTTTTTTGTATTTATTGAAACTCCTGATAGTGTGCTACTGAACTTATAGCCAACTCGATTACAAGCGAAGTAAAGCGAAAGCGAAGCGAAGCGGTCGCTGTGTCACGCCCGGGGAGTTACAACAACGCAAATGCCAGCCGCAGTCGACGTCACGTGAAAGGTCACGCTGATGACATCCACGACAAGCACGGAGTAGCTTGAGTTTCAACAAAGAAAGCTATTTTAACAAACTTTGATTTACTTTTGTAAACAATATTTTATAAGCAAGTGGAGAGGAGGTGCAGGCGTATTTATACTATAGATTCAAATGTATTTCTTGCGTGGTTATTTCAAAACACTGGTTATTTATTTTTACAGAGTAATTTTTATTATTAACTTTTCCCAGTAATGAAGGCATCAGTGAGGAAAGTACTATGATAAATGTTGATAATGTTGATAAAACAGACTATTAGTAAGCAAAGTAGTTTCGACAAATAACATAACGTTACTTTATGTTCGTATGTGGTTGACTCTATTCGGTATGTTCCCACGTAACAAACAGTGGAGATTTCCATGTGGAAAATACATTTATATTTCTGTTACTGTTGAGCAGATATTGTTTCTAAATAAGCTCCAGTTTTCATGTGAAGTTCAGATCATATGATATATAAAAGTAGATCAGTTCAAAATCAAAATCGTTTTTTTTTTAAAAGGCTGTGATTTAAAGTATGTGTCAGCACTGTTGTTTTTTTTTGTACAACATAGCTGCAGTAAACTGTAGTGAAAAGATCTTTCCGTCACTGTAATCTCATAAATGATACAAATTGAGATCTGTTCTTTTTTTATCTAATAGTATTAGAATATGTTACATTGTCTGTTCAGGCTGTAGCCAGTCGTTGCGACTGTCATTTGAAGATTATTTTTATATTCATTTTTCAATGTACAGCCATTAATACATTTGCCATTATAGCATTGACATGCAAGGGGAACAAATTTACGGGTGATATCCAGGATGCCCGGTTAGGCATTTCTAGACCGTATGTCGGCTGGTCGTTGGGGGTGCAATACCGACCAAAACCCTGCGGGAGCCTTCAGCCGCTTTAATTGGAGGGTCCCGGATCTGCAGGCAACAGGATCTCTCCAGCGACAAGTTGGCTTCGGCGAAAAGGCCAGACTTCTCTTCCATGGGGACTGTCCGGCTCACCTCTGAACAATCCCAACGACGCCGTGTCTAGCAAGACCGGGTTCCCATCCCGGCCCGACACGGGCACAGGGGCGTTACTGGAGGCGCATTAAGTAGCGCCTCCTACGCACCCCCGTTCATCGCTTGCGGACGAAGGCCTTGTCGGCGGCCTCCTCTCTCGTCCGTTCGTCATTCTCCTTCTGGGACATTACTGTCTCGCAGAAGAAGACCATCGTCTTCCACGTAAAAGGAACTTTATTTTATTCTAAATCAATTATTAATATAAGCGTAGACACTGTCTATTGGAATTGGCTTCTTTTAGATACATGAAGATATCGAGCGATCTACTGTCTTGTAATATATGGAATATTAGTCTAAGATCTGTCAACTAGAAGTTTAGTAGAATATTAAGGACCTCTATAATAACATCGGACCGCTGCAAGCAATTAAGTAACGGCGATGGAATCTGAAAGGAACATTAATTAACCAAACAACTGGCGAGCGTAATTTCCGTCTAATTACCTCCTCGCTCTTAGGACGAAGAAAAATAATTTCGCTCTTAAAAATTATACGACTTTTTGTTTTATTCGTTAATTAAATATAACTAGCGGCCTGTTTCTGTGTAAGTGGGCTTCTTGCGTTTATAATGTCGGCGAACTGTGCCGTCGTCGTCTGTGGCGAAGTAATTAACTTATTAGTAATTTAGTGTACCCGCTAATTATTATAAACACATTTTAGCTCCTTTAATCAAAGATCGCTTTCATACACTCCTGTAAATGTATTTGTACAAATTCATTATCATCGTATCAGCCTGTTACAGTCCACTGCTGGACATAGGCCTCCACAAGTTCGCGCCATAATAGCGTGAACTCATGTGTGTTGCCCATAGTCACCACGCTGGTCACGGGTTGGTGACCGCAGGTCTGGCTTTCTCGCACCGAAGACGCAGCTGCCCGTCTTCGGCCTGTGTTTTTCAAAGCGAGCTGTAGGATGGTTATCCCGCCATCGGTCAGCTTTATAATTTTCAAGGTGGTAGTGGAACTGTGTTTTCCCTTAGTCGCTTCTTACGACACCCACGGGAAGAGAGGGGGTGGCTATATTGCCGTACAATTGATTTCGTACATCGATTGTACTCATTGAGTTCGTATTTATTTTGCACAAATGTCGTGTTTTTATTAAGCCCAGACCTTTTTAAATTATTTTAACAGCGGCGTAAAATCACAAATTTTCTTATTATTATAAAAATATACCAAAATACATTGTTATAAAAATAACTTTAAGATTTTACTGCGACCTCAATTATAATGATTGGACTCATAATACTCAATCAGGACGAAACATTCTTAATAAGAAGTTATGGAAAACGAATTACCAATTTATTGCAAATAATTATCTTCTATCAATCATTGCATATTTAGTTACTTCGATAACATAAGTAGATAGCGTGCTATCTTGATAAACGCTTTCTCAAGTGTAGCTGATGATCCCACGAAGGCGTGAAGACACGAACGTTCGGTGTCAGCTCCTCAGTCCTCTTTCTGCGTTATCTCGGTTCCCACGGACGTGTCGTCTCGTCGCCGTGTCGTCACCGTTGCGGCGAACGTGAGAAGTGCGAAGTATACTTCGATCGCTATTACAATCATATGACAAATTTCACACACGAGTGTATGTGTGTATCTGGCGACCTTTTCGACGTGTGCTAGATTTATTTTGACATTCCCTATTACAATAGTAACAAAGAAATAATACATTAAGCAGTAATATTTATTATTTGTCTATCGACATATTTATTTTGTGATCGAATTTTATCATCACGGCTTCCTATTTTCTTAATTAGGATGAGGAAATTCTTGGTATTCATAATACAGTATTCTTATGTTACATAGTGGTGTATGTCAAAGAACATAACAGACTCTAAAAAAACCACGATACGTAATCAGATTAATAATTAATTACAAATTGATAAAGAGGTTATTAAAGTTATGAAAATACTAGCATAATAACATTTAAACAATATTCATATGCCTCTATGTCAAAATTTTACGAGAAAAACTAATGATACCAGCCGCCAACCAAATTCTACACTATAGCAATTCTGCGTGAGTATATTATGTAAACTATATCTCTAGCCGTCCCCCGAGGTTCCGCTCGCAGCAAGTTTCAATATTAAAGCAACTATACAAATGTACTATTCAAATATTACAGTTTGCCAACATTTGGAGCTACCGGAAATAGCCCCTGTACAAAAATACGGTTGACTCTATCTCTTTGTAATGACAAAAAAAATTAATAAAGCGAAGAACATCTACGTTAACGTTTCACAGTTTAACAGAGAGTAATTCAGTCCCCAAAACAACATTAAAATAATGCAATTAAGTTAAATGTAAGTAATTAAAGTGAGTCAGAAGGTTGTGTGCGATAGAGGCGGTAACAGCGTGCCGTGGAGGGCCATCAGCCCATCACGCGCCACTCGTCGGCATCGCCCTTCCAACTCTCGCTTGTCGCTACGTTCTCGGTTTGACTTAGGCTACGTGTACAATGAGCTATGCTTATAAGTACTTTTTCATTTAATGTAATTGCTACATAAAAGCTTTCCGTGTAATAAATACAATATGGTGTAAGAAAATTTAAAGTAAAAATATTTATTATAAGAAAAATTTTCGCTTAAAAATATTCCCCAGTGAAGACGAAAGCTAAGTGCAATTATCGCTTAAAAATCGGGGCGTAGCCAAGGCTTAATTTGAGAGTCTTAAAAAATAGCACTTTAACAATTAATATTTTCCCGCACCCCTCGCCAACACGATCGAAGTAAATGAATTGGAGAGATGAAACACTTTGAGAAGTTTCTCTTCCATCAGTTGGATCGCCTTTAGAACCCCCCCGAGATTCAAAGCCGGAACGGAAATTAGGTTTTTTTGCGATTAACGTTTTTGCTTTTCCAATTATGATTCCCGATGAGACGATCATTGTTTGAAGAGTTTTTTTTACGTCTTCAATTATTTATTATAAAATATTTTCATTTAAGGTTCGAGAACGAAATAATCAGAAAAAAACACCGTCGCTGTCATTAATTAAAAATTAAAATTAGTTGTTAACTATTTAAAAAATAAATCATAAAACTTTAGATGCAAAATTTCTACGTATATTTACGTTTAAATATTAAGTATTAAACCGAATTTATAAAATATTAGATTTATAAGAAAGAGGAAGTGAGAAAATGTTAGTCGTAGTTAATTAAGTAAGGTAAGGTGTAAGTGACGTTTCCTGGATCGCGGGACGCACTAGCGCGCCCGGACTAACTGGCGACCGGGACCTTCCTGCAACACTTCGCAAACATCGTATGCCTACTCGTATATGTATCGCTTGAATCACATGCTTCACGATCCAAATGGAATGGAATCGACTATTGAGCGCCTGCCAAGGCTCCGAACCCGCGCCCCACTTACCAGCCGATGTGTTTGACAGTTTAATGATACATTTTATGCTCACTCTGCCTATTTATGTTTGTTCAAGAAAACGAATGCAGTCTCGACCTCGTTCGTACAAAGGCATCACTAAAAGCGTGCTCTTAAAAGGAAAAATAATGTTGACATAAACGTTACGTTGCGGCGAGAGCGTCGGCGTCATACTCCACTAAAATAAATAAGGTCGGATGAGTGAATGGATAACTTGAATCATGTGAACGAATCAGAACAAGTGTACGCACGACTCGCTCGATATAATCCCTGAAATAAAGCTACAGCGAGCTCGAGTATTACCGACGTTCCGCGTCATCTTTCTGTTTCAAAGAGAGGTTTAGTGAATGTCAATCCGCTTTAATTTTAAGCCGTAAAACTGATGTTATTTTAAATTATATCATTTCGGATGAAACGACCGTCGAATACGGCCATAAAGATATATCATACTCGCATAACTCGATAACTTGCGCCTACTTATAGAAAGTCGTCGTCGTAAAACAGTTTTTGAGCGAACTTTAATAAAGTCTCGTTTTCTCATTTGTTCCGCACAATAGTATAAGTCACATCGCCGAGTTGTTATTGAAAGTTATATTCTCCGTAAAAGGAAGTTTGTGGAAGGCTTTTGAAACTAAAAGAAGTAAAGTTGTTGGGAAAGAATTCATTATTTGCGTTTTGTTCCGCGGGGCGGGCCGGCCGGCCCACGAGGCGCGCCCTTTTCTAGTTACGAACAAAATATATTACATTCTATAGAAAACTAAAATAGTCATCGCTTTGTTCGCTTTTATACGCCGACCATTGAAAGTAAAGTAACTATCATTTTTTAGAATAATATTTGTGAAATGTTTTATACTAAACTGGCCGTATACTGCGCGCGTTGCTACGCTTTTTGTTGGTCTTACCAACTCAGAAACCTTTGTGGGCTCATCCACAGCACTTTGCTGAAGACCATGACATGATCAATTGCATAGTTTACGATTCTATAAAGGACATACAGACAAACATTCATTTTTATATATATAGATGACGTTCTTAGTTAAAATAACTAAAATACACATTGAATATTTGCGTTAAGACACAATGTTTCTAAAATTAATAAAAGACGATATTCATCATCATCATCATCGTCATCATCATCATCATCATCATCACTTCAGCTTATCGCAGTTCACTGCTATAAAACAAATTAACATTTACCAATATATAAAAGCAATTTAATAACGTACTGTAAGACTAGTTTCTTAGTTTGTTTGAAGTCACAAAGCGTACACTATTCAACTACGAATACATAGAACTTCAACTTCAGTACTACAAACTTAGGAGTGCAGGTAGGGAGCCGCCCCGAGTGGAGACCGCCCCGTGTGCCGCACAAATAT
The DNA here is from genome assembly GCF_905220565.1 of Melitaea cinxia. Lineage (NCBI taxonomy): Eukaryota > Metazoa > Arthropoda > Insecta > Lepidoptera > Nymphalidae > Melitaea > Melitaea cinxia. The sequence continues at coordinate 16,009,876 of NC_059411.1, read as the reverse complement.
TAAAGAATCGTAGAGCTCTACATTTTAATATGCATAAATAGTTTCCTCTAAACTCCACTAAGAACGCGGTAAAATGAAAATTAAAACGAGTTCCGGCGATCCCTCCGGCGGAGCGAGGACTGCGCTGTCCCTCCCCGGAGCGTTGCGCCTTTTAAATTAAATTTACGCTCCGTGCAACATGTGCGCCGCGCCGCACCGAGTGAGGCCTTCGGACATTATTTCATATGAAATTTAAATTAATGTTTGATATGGATCTGAATTAAACATGTTCCAATTACGACTTCGTTTTCAGGGTTTAACAAATAAATGCATAGTGTAGCTATTTTACTTTTGACATTATTTAAACCACAGTGATTACCGGGTTTTTCTTTTAAATAAAACTTGTACTCGTGTATACATAGATAGCGATGTATTGCATTAGAATTATACTACATTACAATAACAAGAAAAAAATAACAATTTTATTTATAAACATATTGATCGTGAAACACAGTCAAACCTGTTACATTTTTCTTCACCTATTAAAACAAAAAAAAAAAAAAAACATTGCGTGGGTAACGCCAGCGACCGCTCCTGTCCTGGACGGTGGCTTATAAAGAAAATACCGTTTCGCCGCATAAGCTGGCCTGTTCCAGGAACTAATCGCTGGACGCACAATATTCTTGTCAAGTCTATAAAAAAAACAGATAAGCCACACCGAGGAGTGTGCGCGCGCTCGCTGTACGGCCTCGATGAATTTTAATAAAGCATTGACAGGTGACGGTGGGTACGAGATATTACTTTGTTGCTTTAAGATTTTTATTAATCTTCTCCATTTTAAGTGACATTGGCAAAATAATCCGTTTTACTTTGGTATTATTGGAACTGATTAATCTGAATGATTTTTATTAAAAAATTATTATGATACATACTTTTCACAGAAGTAACTAGTAAATAAGCAGGTTTACTAAGATGTCATGTCATCATCTTCGAAGATCAGTTATATCAGCTAGTTTCTCTCTTTCTGTAAACGTATTTTAATGTTCCCAGTTGAACTTTTCCTACATTTTTAGAATAATAATAGTTTTTACTTGCTGTGCTGTATATTTAAAAGATTTAATAGGTTTGATAACTTAAACCTCATCGTTGTGTTCTGATGTCATACATTACATCAGACGCTTGCTGAATGTCTACACGACAAAGTTCTAACAACTAACTCTCAAACAAGGCAGAGACTAAGCTGCTGGGTATGGATTTGTGTAACTTTGCACCGTATGGTGTTATGTATAATGTGTAAATTTTGTGAAATAGTAACGCAGACCTGCCCAGAAATAGACGCTAAAAGATATTTAAGATAGTCCTTAGGCAGTAAACACACGGCCTTTTTTGTTTAAAATTTAAAGATAAAAAGATGGCAGCCGACATTTTTATAGTAAACAGTAGAATGTTATTTCCTATACGACTCGACTTGATTTTTCCTCCTTAATTTGTGCACACTTCTAACCGCTGCTACTGTATCGTGTCCAGTACCCAAAGGTTATCTGGAAGAAATCGCTATTTAGCGATGAGATCGCCTTTGTACATCTTGTATTGTATCACTCTTTATATGTGTCTGTATTTCCGCTGGAACAATATCGCACAAAATAAACAAGAACGTAGTGCGCATGCGTGAGACACGAATGTGAGGCGTGTCCAGTATCACGACATCTCGCATGGTCCGTCTCGTCTCCTCGGAGCCCGGACGAAACTATTTAGCGACTGGCGAATGAGTTTTAATGGGAATGTCAAAGAAACTCGAAGCTAAGTAGCACTGCTCTTGAGAAGTGCCGAGTTTCTGTGGTGAATAAGGTGATCAGAGCTCCTGGGGAGGGTCGGGGGTAGGGTTGGTAATGCGCTAGGAAAGTTAATGGTGTTGTTCGCGACCATAACCTACTATTTTCGCTTATCGTCATGTGGTATGTACGCTTGTTTGCTACTTTTGTAATAATAATTAAAAAAACTTATTTAAGAGTCAAAATTATACATACAATTACTAACGCTCATGAACATTTCAAATACCTATGAGTTATTGCTTTTTTGTGTAGAGTAGAACGGTAGTAAGGGCGTAGTGAGGGACGCAAAGATGGGTTTTCATAACCGGTTACCGGTGTAATGTTTCATAGTTTAAAATACAGTTCTAGTAACTATTTTATATCGTATTTGAATTTTGGGTTCAAATTAAATGATGCCAATTATTTTCTACCTGCCTGTACCTGGTGTACTTGTGGGAACGACATTTAACATTTGCTCTTTGATTTAGATATATTCGTACATATTTGAAATTCACATTCACTGCAGGCTTACTTTAAAAAAAATACAGTTTAATAAAAAAAATATTATGAACACCACAAAAAAAAAATGCAAAAAGGACATTACAAAAAACATGACAAAAATGTCAGTCGCAACAGAAATAGCTTAGCTTAATCCAGCTTTAGTCCAGGCATCAGTTCGGTCGGCTCACGACTCGTGACGCGGCGGGAGACAGAGCGAAGACACGCTCGTTTGAACAAAACTGCTTCGAAATGGATTGCCGTCTGCATGTATGTCCTAGTTTTTTATTTGTGTTCATCTTACCCGTTGCGTTTACGTTTTGTCTAAATAAAATATGTGACCTAGGCATATAATACTGAGTTTTGTCCAAATATTGTCTGCCATTGTTAGGATAGAATGAATAATAATAGTAATTGAGTCTTATTCAAACTTCAAATAAATTAATATTCGTTGTGATTTTAATACAAATAGCATTTACATACTTGACCTGTTTCTATGCAATATTTCGAATGAATGTTATTGTAAAATTAGTTCAAGTGTATATACTTACAATATAATACACTAGTAGAGTGATAAAATAAAATTTATAAGTTTTGAAGTTAAAACGAATTTAACCTATAGTACTAATCTAACTTGACCAATTTAAGTTGGTTATCATCATCATCATCATCATCATTATCATCATCATTAACTTGGTTATATTTGTTAAAAAAATATTTCAGAAAAATGTAAAAAAAAAATGGCTCTCGACTGACTACGTGTACATAGATATGCCAATTTACAGTAACTAGTAAACGTAACTTTAACGTTATATTCCATTGTAAAAAGTAATTTCGACTTCATTCATTTAGTAATCTAAAAATTCTTGACTTCTTCGATTCTTGTCTAGAACATTTAAAAGTTGACTGTGTATTTTTATTTAAATTTTTTTTTTAAACATATTAAAGTGGTCATGTACCTATCTAGTTAGAGAATAATAAAAACCCTGTGAATGTTACTTTTGTCATGGATTGGTATTTGGATTGGGTTCTCTTTCTTATTTTCCAATTAAAAACAAGTCTCTGGATAAAAATGTCAAATTTGCGAAACTTATTGATATATCGATAAGACGACACTCGTCGCAACAGAAGTTTTAGTTTGACACAACATAATTGAGACTGTTATCTCAACAGCACCGCACATGGCACTGGCACAACAGAAAGCCATTACATCTATCAATCAATCAATGACTAATCACGCCATTGTCACGCTAATGAAAGCACACACATAGAAACACGATTCTATACATCAAAACAATTGTAATACATTTTGCAATAATAAATTACTTTTAAACTCTTATTAATGTCTGACTTCGATACTATAGTAGGTGTCTACACCAATAAAGGCCAATATAATACACGAATATAGAGTTCAGTGTTGAACAGGGCCGAACAAGTACATTCATAATGAACGCCCGCTGGGCGCGTCGCGAATAATTGTAAATATATGTGATAAGTACTTCTCGACGTATTTGTCTCCTCGTTATTAAAGCTAGTACGTCTGTTGATGAATACGTTGTATTAAATTTATGCTTTATTTCGTCTAAAGTGCTTCAAACTAATATGTCAATAAAGTATCCTATAAATATTACAGTTTTAATACAAAATTAGCTAGTTTCCAATAATATGCACAACTGTTATCATCATCATCATTACAGCCTATACAGTCCACTGCTGGACATAGGCCTCCATAATTTTACGCCAAAAATAACGTGAACTCATGTGTTTTGCCCATAGTCACCACGCTGGGCAGGCGGGTTGGTGACCGCAGTATTGGCTTTGTCGCACCGAAGACGCTGCTGTCCGTCTTCGGCCTGTGTAATTCAAAGCCAGCAGTTGGATGGTTATCCCGCCATCGGTCGGCTTAATTATTCCAAGATGGTTGTGGAACCTTGTTATCCCTTAGTCGCCTCTTACGACACCCACGGGAAGAGAGGGGGTGGCTAAATTCTTTAGTGCCGTAGCCACACAGCACAACTGTTAACATAGTTCTAATTAGGACCTTCTCTTGCCTTATTTTGTGACAGCACTTATTCAGCACTTTTAGCTGGAAAGGTAGAACTTATAATGTTATGTATTTGTGTACTAGGTATCGTCATGAACTGAGCTTCGCCTCACCGCGGCTCTAACCGAATAACCTTATTAGGAAGTTCCATGAAAGAAATAGCTTATCTCTTGCAATGTTTTATCAGCTGTAGATGTGACTACAATTGGAAATCAGTTAAGTATTTTTTTAAAGAATGCGTGGAAACAGCTGCGCCAACATATCTCTAATGTTACATACGTTGATAAGTACATAAGCCCGTATGTGAGACGGTCTACGTAGCTTATAAATGGCTTTCCTATTTAATGGCTTGCGTCGGTTGCGGAGTGCTGGTTGCCCTCATTTCTGTAAAAAGCAAAAGCAGTAGTATTGTTTGTTATTAGACTTTACAACCGAATGCGGGTACGATTTATGCAATTTCAAGTTACAGGCGACTGTGGCTTGCACTCTAATTTATTAATAGATATTTTATTGATAAAAAGACATTTTTTTTGCTATCATGAAATACGCTAATATCTTTTGACAATACTTCTAAATGTAACACCTTAAACTAAAGAGGTTTAATACTCTCAGATCTCACACAGATAATTTAAACAACAATAATACTACACATAGATACAAAATTTAAATTGTACGAAATGGAAACTAACTTGAAGCTAGCGGCGCCGATCTTGGACGTAGATAACACAATAATACCAGTATGAAATGAAACGCTCAACTGTTCGCGTAAAAGGAAACAGTGCTCCTAAAATTCTCTTCCTATAGTTTTGCTGAAGCTTTTAAACTATGCTAGTAACGGACCAACTCCAACACCTCGCAGTGCCTACCCCCTCGGCTACAGAGCTCAGATTGCTCCGGCAGATACTAAAACATACAGCGTTATTCGCTAGGTATTCGAATAGTCGGAAATGAAAGCACAACACACGGCCAGCCTTGTCAACGTTCTTATTAAATATTTGATAGCGATACTGTAGGCGTTGCGTGTTGCTGGTTTGATTTCCGATCATGACATTTTTTTATTATTATCTAGGGCTTACTTTAATATTATGACTTTATACATTACTAGCTGACCCCGCAAACGTTGCTTTGCCATATATCTTATTAACCCGCTTAATTCCCCCCCCCCCCCTTAAAACTTAGGGGTATGAAAAATAGATGTTGGCTGTTTCTCAGATCTACCCGATATGCTCACAAAATTTTATTACAATCGGTCGAGCTGTTTCGGAGGAGTTCAATGTTTAACACCATGACACGAGAATTTTATATATTAGAATATTACTGTGTAGCTTAATATTTGGTAGTCAAGTCTCTTCTGGGTTGTTCGATCGCAAGAAAATACAAATATATTTCGTATTTATATTAGTGCTATTGCATTAATAATAATAATAATAATATTCTTTATTGCACACTATTAAAAGATACAAACAAAAGTAGTATAATTAGAGGAAGATGTACAAAGGCGGTCTTATCGCTAAAAGAGCGATTTCTTCCAGACAACCTTTGGGCATAGGACAGCGCATAGAAAAGCGGTTAGGAAGTGTACAAATAATTGTTATAGAAATTAGAATACATCACATGCATTAAGCTTGGACATGAATGTGTCCAGCAGTGGACTGCGATAGGCTAAAGTGCAATTGCAAGTGTATAGTGCATCTAGGTCTATATTTAATAAAAATGAAGATTATAAAGTATTAGCTAGCAAAATCTAATATGATATTAATATGGCTGCTGCATTGTAGGTTGTGTCGGTAGTTTAAAAATGCAAATAGCTGTAAAGGGGATAAAATGAAGCCGTTATCAGCGCGCGCCGCTCCGCGCGCACGTGCGGCAACAAAACAACATCGAAATAATATAATAAACTTTTAATACTAAATATTATTGAATTACGAAGCTGGTGTAGTAGTGCACGTAGACGCTTCAGCACCGACAGTCGCGGATTTGATTCCCGCTCGGTATGAATTATTGTATTTACTCAAATATTTCTTTTCAGTCTGAGTGTCTGCCCTGGGTCTTCCCATCGGGCTTCGGAGAGCACGTTATGCTGTCGTTCCCAGTTTTTATCAAAGACTATCTAGCTATCATTGCTCATAGTAGGGAATATACATATACATATGTCGTATCCACTCAGTAGAGCAGCGTGGTAAATTAAGTTTTGACGATTCTTTTACACATAGAGAGAAAGGTCTATGACCAGCAGTAGGATGTAACAAGCTAAAACAAAAATATTATTAAATACGATTAACATACGTCATATTAAAAATGTGAGATATGGAGATGAGAGTTACGCTCTGATTCCCCAGTGGACTTGTTTGAAACGTAAGGAATCTTGTAAGATGATATATCCACTCATTTACGATTTTACTTTTGTTCAACAACAAACACGAATGAGTTGATAGTGTGTGTGCTTCATAAACTCGTTCCTAACGATACTTTGATTATAAAATACAAAACTATAGAATTCTTCGTGCAAACTAATGTTACGAACAAATATTTTAATATTTTCTTAATCTTAGTCAAAACAATCAATCTTTATATACGGTTTAAATTTTTGAATTGTCATTTAACAACGATATAATTGTTTTAAAGTTTGAAAAATAATTGCGTACAATCAACTCATTCATTCATCGGCCTTAGTCCGTCTATTGCAGACGATTGAGACTGTCAGACACTGTGTCGCCTAGGAAACTCTTCAGGAAAACGCAGAGTTACCTAAGCTCTGCGCCACCCTCTCGACCTCACTGGCTAGGCGCACAGGAACGACGAGTCGATACGTGTGGAGCCAGTTCGGCTGCAGGAGTCTTTCGCATTTTAGAGCTATGCCACGAATGCTTGACGAAGACCCCATTCCGGGTTTCAAATGAAGTTTTCCTTCTCCAAGGACCATGATGATTTTTAACCAGGTTTATCCCTCGGTCGCCTTTTACGACCCCCACGAATACCTACTAGCGATACAGAATATGGGTGTGGTTAAATAATCAGTAAGAAATTCCGCGGTTACTCACTCAAAATAACAGTCAATCATTACTTCATTCAGTCATTGCAAGTCCGCAGATCTTTATCTTTAATGTGATGTGGAACCGTATAATAAGCGTTAGTTATTATAGCCTAATGTCAGTGCAATGATATTCATAAACGTTCCAATAAGTAAACATCTATTAATAACACACACACACACACACACACACACTCACATTTATGGTGTGTACAGTAAGAAATAATAATGCATTAGTTTGTTTTCAACTTGAAAAGTAATTATAGAACATTACACTTGTTTCCATATGCTGAGGTCGTTAAGGTACTTTCATGTTCTCATGTCCTTAATAATAAATTCCATCACTAAATTATTGGTTTAAATATCGTGAGAAAGTGCCATTTTGCTTACAAAATAATTTTATAATTAATTTTAAATTAAATAATTTTATTATTATAGAGGGTGTATAAGAGCACATTCGCAGTTTCACTAAGGTAAGTACTATAGTGATGTCATCATATTCTAAGAAGTAATAAAATCCGGTAAATAGCTGTTAGTTTATCAACAGTATACATTATTTATATTAACCGCTTCGGTGTAGTGGTGTATGGGTAATGTACGCATCCAAACTCCGACGGTTTGCGGGTTCGATTCCCCTTTGGTTGTGTTTGTGTGGATGTGTTTCTTTCTGGCCTGGATGTCTGTCCTTGTAGGTCTCTCCATCGTATCTCGGAGAACACCTCCCGACTAGAAATAAGGTAAGACTCAACCAGATCATGTATCTGGACCGGATCATGCCAGATCCGGCAAGCTCTATCAGGACCAGGTCTGGTCCTGACTAGGATAGCCTGATTTTAAATATAATCAAGTATGGTAAGACATACTGGATCAGGACCCGGTCGGGTCCTATCCTTGTCTGGACCAGACCTGGTCCTGATAGAGCTTGCCGGATCTGGCATGCCTCATTCTATCCTGATCCGGTCCAGATACATGATCTGGTTGAGCCTGACCTTTTTCTAGTCGGATTAATGATATCACACACAGGCACGGTTAAATCAATTTGTGTGCCTATAGGTCAGGATTGAATAATAAAAGTTAGATAAATGAATATATAAAATTTAAAGCATAATACTCAAAGCACTTTCTTAATAAGGATTATTAAAATTTAAAAATGTCAACAATTTAATATGTTTTCAATTTACCCACAAAATGTTTTTACAATTTGAATTTAATACAAGGTTGAGTAAAAAAATTACGTAAAAATTGATGACTTAAAGACAGGAATTGATTTCGAATAAGTACCATAAAGGTTACTTGTATTTTATTTCCGTTTTCAATAACAATAATAAAATAAATAATTTATTCTTTAACTATCAGAATATCGTTATAATTATCTACATTTTTACGAGTCACGTTGATTTGTATAAAAACAGAATTTAAATTTCGTTACATTTCATTAATTTTTAATACATTCGATTCGATGGATACTAAAAATACACATGTCAACGTGTATCGTTCTTGTCGATTCAATTTCGTGAAGCCACTTGAATAAATAAAATAAATTCTATGGTGATATTGTAATTTAATTTTATATTTACACAGACATTATAATGAACATAGTTTGTTTGTATAAGCGCTTTTATTTCTGGAACAATCGTTGGGTTTGAAAGTAAAACAATTCTGGCATTAATTCAGAAATAATCAAAAATAAAGCGGGAAAACGGTGTTGGTATCATCATTACAGTCTATACAGTCCACTGCTGGACATAGGCCTCCACAAGTTTACGCCAAAAATAACGTGAGCTCGTGTGTTTTGCCCATAGTCACCACGCTGGGCAGGCGGGTTGGTGACCGCAGGGCTGGTTTTGTCGCACCGAAGACGCTGCTGCCCGTCTTCGGCCTGTGTATTTCAAAGTCAGCAGTTGGATGGTTATCCCGCCACTGGTCGGTTTTTTAAGTTCCAAGGTGGTAGCGGAGCTGTGTTATCCCTTAGTCACCTCTTACGACACCCACGGGACGAGAGGGGGTGGCTATATTCTTTGGTACCGTAGCCACACAGTACGGTGTTGGTAGCTAATGATGAATTATTGTGTTAACATGTTCATGTGACATTAATATGAACGGTCATTCCTTTTCTGTAATATATTCAGCCAAGATAGCACTTTGAATAAAACACGTGAGTCGACACCAGAAAATTTTCAAAGAAGAAGAAGAAAGAAGTCTCAAAGTTCTTGTGTTAATTTTATCTTTGGAATGTAGTCTTTAAATGTTTCGATTTATTTACTTCAATTAAGATCACCTTCCATTCTCAAATATGTAGTATTACGCTACTGTATAAAACAAAGTCAGTTTAAATATTTAAGAGTGGTGACGTGAATCCTAACATTCCACTTGCAGCGCTATCGTAAAAAGCTAGCGGTGAACTGCGTTATTGAATCAATTCCTATCCTGTGTAAATTTGGTAGATGAAATCCATTTATGATAGAATTTATGTGGTTTCTTTTCTTTAGTTATTGTGTATATTAGTAAGTGTAAAAACATGCTTTTGTTTTTTATATTCAGCAACTAAAACGAAGTGCGTTCGATTTAAATTTCTTCGTTACTGCCGCTGCCTCACATTGTATTAATATCGAGTCAGGCTAGAGGCGGTTTATGGCTCCTTTCCTTCAATTTCAACTTTATAGCCATCTTTACGACCGCATCATACGACTGTATTGTTTTTCTCTGTAATTTGACGCCCGTCGTTAGATTCGTTTAATGCCCAGGACGGGAACCGAACCCGCGTCGAGTGATAGAAATCACAGCGAAGAGGGCAACGAACTTGGGGTGATTGATGCGGGCGCTTACAATCGACGCTCTGAACTTTACAAGTTGGAACAAGTACCATCGTGAGGGGCTCCACATGAGGGTTTGCGCGAGCACGATCTAATAAGGAACTAGGAAATACGCTTTGTGTGCACGTGATGACCTTTTGTAGTTGCTTCAAAAGTCGAGTACCATTTCCGGTCTAAGCGGGTATTTGTATTATTACAATATTTGGACGGAGTGTTTTGCCCTCGGATTCACCCAAATTTAGTTCATATTAGGTTGCTTCTGTCGTATTATATGGGAGTACATTGTCATTGATATCAATTATCGTAATATCTAATAACGATCATTACGAACTAAAGGATAATTATCCGCCAATCAACTGTATAACAGCGCACTGCTCCAACCTTCCTTCCGCGTAGAAAGGAGACGCGGAGAGGAATGCTTATACAACGACTGTTACAATTTAATTGTTTTTAGGACTTTTCAAGCTATGGCAAATACCGTATACGTCACAACTGAGGTTATTACATATAATTTTATTATTTTACCAGCAATAATTCGCATTAAATAAGTTAAAAAAAATACCGACTGTCTATTATGTTGACTTTGTTACAAAATTAAAGCCGTCATATATATAATTTTGATTAATTATTTTACAAAAACAAAATCAATAATAAGCTTTTTAGTTGTAGATGCCGGTAGAGCTAGCAATCATCTATAAAATGATATGTAATTTATGTGGAGTAGTTATGAGGTTTTTCCTAAAAAGGGAGGCAAACATCTTAAACTTAGCGTATATATTATATTTAAGAACATAAAATTATGAATAAGTAAAGTATATACCAAAGTTTTATTCTACTTTTTTTTTACAAAATTTAACTTTTATAAGAATGTCAGTTACGAAAATATTCTTCTGATTGTGATGTTGAGCCTCTATTTATAAGACCAACAAAAGAGAGTCACGAAACAATTAAAAAAATTATAAACTGAATTCTTTGAATATCAAACAGATCAAAGCTTTAATTAAAGGATACTTAAGAGTTCCGAGGAGACGGCAATCAGTTCTAAATGTTTATCATTAAAGTAATTTGAACTTTATTGTGTAACAGATAGAGATGATATTACTGTACTGCCAGTAATCGCTAGGATATGTTGGATTATGTTGGGTCGTTTTTTACGCACGTGCCGGCCTAGGACATAAGCATGTATAATCATATTAACTCACGCATTCTAAAACGCTTGTTTAAAATATTTCTCAGTAAGAGAAGTTTATTTTTTCATTATAAATTAGTTGTAATAAAATATACAAGGAATAATATAATAGTTGCCGCGTTGGCGCAATGGTCACAGACAAACATTTGTATTGGCCATACAGGTGTTTGCCGTGGTCTGGGTGTTTGTGCAGTTCTTGTGGGTCTCCCCACCGTGCCTCGGAGAGCACGTTAAGCTGTCGGTCCCGGTTGTTATCATGTACACCTGATAGCCATCGTTACTCATAGTAGGGAATATATCCGCCAACCCGCATTGGAGCAGCGTAGTGGATTAAGCTCTGATCCTTCTCCTACATGGGGAAAGAGGCCTATGCCCAGTAGTGGGATATTATAGGCTGAAGCGCAATATAATACTTGAAATAATATTATAATAAAGCGGGTAGATATAAATAATAAGTTCAGACTAAATTAAAACTTGATATCAAGTGTCTGGCGTATGTCTCAATCTTTGAAAAACTTGTTGCGGTTTTGTAAAATCTGACGTATCATCAAACATTTACATTTCAATGGCAACACAAATATGTTGGTATTTTTTTAATGACGTTTTTGACATAAATTAAATTATGGCTATCGATACCTATATTACAATCTTCTCACATTCAATACCATTTATTTTTACAGCAACCAACTTGTTGGCCTCGTAGTTCTTGCTGTGAAACTGTTCTTGATAAAATTCAATCAAGGATTCACTCCCCTCTGTCACAAGTGGGCCTTTATATGAGTTGAGTCAAATCAGCAACACTTTATTACGAGCAGTTTTAACAAGAATCAAAAAGCCAACATGTAGATATAGACTTGTTGTATGTTTACTTAAATATCTTCGAAAAATTACTAATACGTATAAATAAATTAAAATGCGCGTAGTTATACAAGTAGCAGCTAATTTACTAAATTTTGAATATTCCAATTGTAATAGATTAAACTTCGACCCTTTTCGTTCATGGAGAAAGATACATATGCCCAGCAGTGGGATATTACAGGCTCAATCAAAAATAAATTTAAAAATATTAACGTATATTAATATCTAAACAAATTTCCGAATGAACCATCTATTGCGGTGCAGAAACTGATCGATATTTATATTGCCATTTGAAAAGACGTAACGAACATAAAATGTAAATAACAATGCCATTTAGAACCAACAGGCGCGTAAAAAGTACAAAAAAGTACGTAAGCATAAATATTTGATTAGCTGGTAGTGTTTGTGCACGCGGGAGGGCTACAGGGAACTTATGTTCTGTTGAGGTAATTCCGTCCTCAGTGCATCGCGTGATTTAAATGAATATTAAGAATGTTTTCGTTTATGTCGACAGATGCATCGCTTAATTGTAGTTTTTTTTCTAGGTCGAGCTAGCCAGGTCTTTGAACAATCGATATATGTATCTAAAATCTGAGGTCCTCCATTAATCACGTGATGTTTTTTAGCGATTTTTACCTCTCCCCTCCCTCGTGTTTTGAGTAATTTTATTTGAACTTTAGAACGAAATTCAGTACCACTGTACCGTGAAGATTTGTGCAAATTGCAATCTAAATAACATGTAAACATTTTGTATTCATTCGTGCTGTTGAGGCTCGTTTTCCATATTTAATTTTAAATAATTTCTTATTCCTTCCATTTACTTATAATAATTCGCAGCAGCAGCTTCTTCAGCCCTACGGTCACCAACCCTTCTGCCCAGCGTGGTGACTACGGGCAACACACATGAGCTCACGCCATTTTCGGCGCGAACTTGTGGAGGCCAATATCCAGCAGTGGACTGCAATAGGCTGAAGTGATGATGATGACTTATAAATAAGCTTTTTAAATATCATATTTGAGTTCCGTTTCAATTAGATAGCAGTCGGTAAAACTTTATAACCGACACTTGACCGTTTAACCGTTCAATTTCGTCTCGGTTGGTCGGCGGTTATTGCAAAGATGAGTCTCAATTCTTCCGTTTTTCGGAAAACTCTGAAAATTACTTCGAGTATTGGCGGTTGACAGCTGTTCCCATTTCGTTTGCCTCTATTTAATTAACTTTTCATAGATTGGTTTAAAAGGGGATTTTATTAAGAATATATAGTAGTGAATTGATCAAAGATTTTAATAATATTCCAATCTTACCAGAAGCACCTGATATTGTTCTAAATAGTCGTATTTACTTACTGATGCTTAAATATCGTAGTCAATTATCAGTTTATAAAAATCTCTATGATAATCTGTGGGTAGTTAAACATGATAGCTCCATCTCGCTTCTGCTTAAGCGGGTACGCTAAGATGAAGCGAGACAAACTAGTATTTTTACTACATAAAATTTACCATCTATTATTATTAGCGATTTTATTTAATTCAAGTATTTTAAAATAATACGTCAATTTCGATTATCGTTTTACTTATGGATGCATAAAGTTAGAGCGAGACAAAACTAGTATTCTAGAATCTCACAGCGTCGTTTCGTCTATGATCAAATACTTGTAAATTACGAATATCGATATCAAGTACTTACCTAGTGTAACGTTACAGGTATTTTCCCCAGACATTTCTAAATCACAGTCGCCGCAGCACCTGATATTTTCTTGTACCTTGTACGACGAAACTCTAATTACACCACTTCAGAACCTTTTCATCTTGTTTATTTGGGTCTGCCCTTGGTTTCGTTTAACGTTTCTGACTAAAACATCTACTAAGTAAGGTAAGATATTGCTGTATCTATTTTATAAAAAAAAAAAAACATAGTGGCATTAAGATGAAAACAATTAAATTATTGTTACTTTGGTATTCTTTAAAACTTCATAGCTTTAAGTACAATCCCAGCTCTTTAATGACAAAACGTGTAACATAGTAACAGTCTTGTTATTTAAACGTTCTAGAACAGTTGTCCAAATAACATAATATAGCTCTTGTGTTTTCATCTCTACTGTGACCAACCGTTCAATCAACAATATATGTATATTATGTACCTATTGTATATGTTCATAGCACAAACAAACAGAACGTATTTTATTTTATATTAAACGTATTGTTATCCAATCCAACTGTTACGTCAGTGATAGTAATTTGATTGTTACAAATTCGAATTATCTTTTTGTATCAATTGTACAAACATATATACATTTGAACATATTCAAAACGTAATAACTGTTAATTAAACTATTGTTGAAACGCGGACGCATTGTGGTATCATTTTAATATTCGCATAAAATTTATAGCTTCACAAATTAAATTACCGCTGTACGGATCGTAATGAAACTGTTTACGTCAATTTATCATAACACCAACCCATTATGCACGCACGTACAACTACCTACTCTCGATAATAGTAGAAAGATGACGCTAAACACGCAAAACATGAAAAATAAAAACAAAAAAACCGACTACAACTGCATAGGCAATAATACGATGTAGGTAGTCGATAATCCATAAATCCATAAATACTCATCAGATCATCATAATAAATGGGACCACACGACAAGCACCAGAGTTCGATTAACAAAACCATCATCAAAATCGGTAAACTCAGTAAAAAGTTATGAGGTAACGCACATAAAAAAAATAGTCAAATAGAGGACCTCTTTGGATTCGGAAGACATGTATTCGATACCAGCTCGTGAACACTGATGACTATAGCATTAAGTGGAAAATGCAATGTAATAAATATAAATTAACGCCACATTTATTCAATGTTATTAAACATCTCACTCTGAGATTTTTGTGCCGTTTGCAGTTGAAACACTTGGACCTTGGAGTAGCAGTGCTAAAGAATTTATAAAAGAGATAACTCCCCGCCTTATTGGTTTCACTGGTGACAAGCATTCTTTCCACCATTCCACGCGGACATGATTTGTACCATAACTATCTTTAAATATTTATTTATTAAGTTTTAGATTGTAAATACATATAATATTAATAAATACCTTTGACCAATACTTAGTCCAAGAAGTTGTAGAAAAACATTACCCATTCATTTGAAATACAAGTATAAACTAGGAAGAAGGAAGGTCTGACATTTAAATTAAATTGGTCATATTTAGTAATCCCATGCACGAAAAAACTTATATAATTATGTCCATTAATAACAATCAGTTGAATCCCTGTTTGCCAGAAAGTCTCGCAGCGCTCCCGCGAGCCTATCATTTTCGACCTAATTACAAGCGACTTAAAAAAATATTCATTTGCTTTACATTAGTAAATATACATTTATATATTTTATTGATGTAGGCCATAGACTATATAAATTTTGAACAAATATCTCATGCTATGGCATATCATATCATGAGATATTTGTTCAAAATTTGGAGCATTTGTGAAAGTACCTCAACTCTTCAGAAGATCACAGCTTAATAATACTGCCCTCAAGTATTGTTGTATTCCTGTTGTAAGATGACCAGAGCTGGGGAGAGTTGATGGCAGGGTTAGCAACGCGCGAGCGATGTCCCTAGTCTTTCTGGCAGGCGTCTATAAAAAATATTACGGATGTAACGTTGACATTTTCGTATGTAAATGTCTGCGGGCCAACTTTCGCTCTCCGCGCCGCCACACGCGTGTTCTATGCAAATCATTGACACGGCTGCCCTCTGCCGGAGGAGCTCTAAGACGATGATAAAACTAATATTTCTATTTTATCTATACAAATAAATAAAATTGGAATGTCTGTTTGTAATATTAAAATGACCGCTTTTTACTAAATTCATGTGTATGTATAACACGGTACATAATTATACCAAAATACCATTTTTAATCATTTTTGTATGTCTGTCTGTTTGTTCCGGCTAATCTCTGAAGCGGCTGGACCGATTTCGACGGGACTTCCACTGGTAGATAGCTGATGTAGTAAGGAATAACTAAGGCTACTTTTATTTCAGATTTTTTTTTTAACTCTGCGAACTATACAATAACTTTTTTGTTAAATTCCACGCTGAAGAAGTCGCGGGCACAGCTATTGTTATTATAAAGAAAGAAGAAAGAAAACTTTTTACTAGCCATATTTTAGTAACAATTTACATATTATAAAAATTGAGTAGTAAAAATTGAATATATTAATAACAAAAACGTAATAGAACACTAGCTGTGCCCGCGACTTCCGCGAATTTTAAAAAATATTGTTCAATTCGTTCGTTACTTCTTATTACATCAGCTATCTGCCAGTGAAAGTCCTGTCAAAATCGGTCCAGCCGTTTCAGATATTAGCCGGAACATACAGACAGACAGACGAAAATTGTAAAAAATGTTATTGTAGTATATGTACCGTGTGCATTTAGTAAAAAGCGGTTATTTTAATATTACAAACAGACACTTCAATTTTTCTTTATTTATATAGATTAAAGAGAGCACGTTTTAATACTCGTTAAACCTAATTAATAAATATGTCGAAACACGTTCCATGGATTTGAAAATAATTAGCTTTGAACTTAATGTTATTTATATGAAAATGTCAACACTCAATCTTTTATTGTTTGAAATTTTGTGACAAACAAGTCATATGGTTCCAACTATTGGAACCATATGTTTTAGATTCGGGACCATAAAGGGATTAACTTTTATCAAACTTTGAAATTAAATGAAAGGGCAAACAGCTCTTTCTATTTCGCTTTCATAGTAAAAGCAATATACATAACATAATAATATACTCGTATATTAAAAGATTATGAGCGTTATCGTAAATCGTTTTACGTGCGTTTAAAGACCGCCTCGTGACGTAGTGTGAGGAGTTCCGTCGTTCGTTGTTGAGAGATTAACCTCATTTCATAAAATATATATGAATTAATTATATGTTTTGTTATGTATTCAATAAATTTATTGTTACATTGATGCTTTGCTGAGTGTTAATATTTATTCTTATCCTGGTAAATACGTAATATATATATAATATAATAATTGGAATAAAAAAAACTTTTTAAATGCAATACCTTCACTTTTAACTATTATTAATTAACAAATATAATTTTCATTTTAAAATACTATTGAAGCCTACTAGAATAAAATAATTATCGACTTTGATTAAGTTGTCTACTAAATATATATTAAACCTACTAGCTGACCCCGCAAACGTTGTTTTGCCATATATGTTATTAACACCCTTAATCCCCCCCTTATAACTTAGGGGTATGAAAAATAGATGTTGGCCGATTCTCAGACCTACCAGATATATCCACAAAATTTTATTAAAATCGGTCGAGCCGTTTCGGAGGAGTTCAATGTTTAACACCATGACACGAGAATTTTATATATGTATTAGAAGAAGATTAAATTTGTTCTTCAACAAGTCTTGACTGCTAAAGTTCTATATCCGAACTACTCCGCTGTCTGTTCCTCCGTACGTCATCGGTCGTCACTCGTCTGTTGCAGGACGATCGGTAATTGGTATGCCTTTAAAATTTTGTAGAAAATGCTTATAGCTGCTGTAATGACAAATAATAAAAATTAGTTTGTAAAATTAATTTGTAACGACAGACAGTATCTAAATTGTATTATTGAATAGATTTTATCAAATTGGACCTTCTTCTGACAGTATTAATATAACATAAAATCTCTGACTTCAAAACCCCTTCTATCACCAAAAGGGTTGGTTTTTAAATGAACCATCATACGTTCTCCCAGCTACACTATACACAATCAAAACCATTTTTGAGTTTGTCAATAAATATTTATTCCTAACACACGTATAGACGTACACAAAAAGCGATGCCTACAAAATGAGACTACGAGCGATGATTACAAAAGCAAAGTGATTCAAATATAGCCTATTAATAAACATGACACTCTGTATCGCGCCCTTTTTACATCATTAGTATCGTAACGTGCCGTTTCATCATGCATACGTCATGTGGCAGTTGACTGATGTACGTTAGCTATACTTGTATCGTGGCTTTACTTGTAATCGTATATAAAAAATAAAAAATAGTAAAAATAATTGCTTTAAGGCCTACTGTGGAATAACAAAATAGTATCAGCTGTCTAAAAACATGAACTATACAAACAGATCACGACAATACGGTACCAACAGTCCGGTACAAGTACGGTATGTACAAACGTTGAGTTTTTAGGACTAACACGTAGGTTCGTTGTCTATAAATACATTTTTTTTAATAATAATTATTAATTAGCGTAATTTATTTTTTTCTATATTAAATACGATCGAGAGAAAAGTAATGTTATTTTCATTTTTCTTACATACGTCATTTAAACCTGAATAAGTACTCAATACCATGAACCACTCAATGAATGAACCAACTATTGAATTATTTAACTTTAAAATAACGGTAGTAAAAATAATATAGAGAGCCGGTAGAGTTGCTAATTCAGCTAATAAATAACACGAGGACGGGCGAAGTGTCCGGTGTCCGATCTATTCGTTTTATAGCGTTATAATTTAGCGATATAAAATACTTTCTTGGGGGCATCGTTTCGCCCACACGAGCTCGCTTGTGGATACGTTGAGAACACAACTCGTGGAGTGGTGACCACTTCAATATTAACGAATTCTTTCTAACGTTTAATCAATGTTCGAATAATACCGAACAAAACTTGTAACAACGATGTTTACTAATCTTTAGTTTTTATAATACTATTTTCAAGCAGTATTGTGTTCCTGTTGGTGAGTAAGGTGACCAGAGCTCCTGGGGGCATTGGGATCGGGTCGGCAACGCGCTTGCGATGCTTCTGGTGTTGCAGGCGTCTATAAGCTACGGTAATCGCTTACCATCATGTGAACCGTACGCTTGTTTGCCGACCTAGTGACATAAAAAAAAAGTTAAAAACCAATGAAGACCTTACAAGATTAAAATTATAAAATCGTTATTGATTCTATCATCCGTGTAGCGTGATTTAACGATGCCTGCATTAATGCTTCTCGAGCACAATACCAAAACCATAAAACACACATGGAAAGTTATGGTATATTCGAATTACAAGCACCCGTTAATCAAATCATCATTTAATTATATATAATAATTGTGTTTGCTCGCAAACGAAAAAAAACCGACTTCAATTACATCGACAAGTAATACAACGTAGATTGACGAAAAAATAGTCAAGAAACTACGCGTTATCAAAGATTACTCAAAAAGTAGTTATCAGATCTCAATAAAATTTATATGTGACCACATGATAAACATCAGCTTTCGATTAAATTAAAAATTATCAAAATCGGTATACCCAGTAAAAAGTTATTGCGGATTTTCGAGAGTTTCCCTCGATTTATCTGGGATCCCATCATCAGATCCTGGTTTCCTTATCATGGTACCAAACTAGGGATATTTCCTTTCCAACAAAAAAAGAATTATCAAAATCGGTACATCCAGTAGAAAGTTATACGGTATAATACAACGTAGGTCGACGAAAAAAGCGTCAAGTAAAAACGCATTATTAGATATAACTCGAAAAGTAATTGTTAGATTTCAAATAAATTTAAATGGGACCAATTGGCACACACCATCTTTCGATTAAAACAAAATTTGTCGAAATCGGTCTACGCGGTCAAAAGTTCTGATGTAACATACATAAAAAAAAAAAAAAAAAAAAAAAAAAAAAAAATACAGTCGAATTGAGAACCTCCTCCTTTTTTGGAAGTCGGTTAAAAATGACGTGGAAATATCGTAAAAATCATAAAACAGTGATAAGGCCTACTACAAGAGGCTGTCAACAAGCCGTGATAAGACGTGCTGCAGATGACACGGAAGCTGAACGCTGACCCGGTAAAACTCACGTGTGTTATTGATCGCCGGGCATCGACCGTTATGGCATTATCACGACTGTACTAACGCAATGTTGAAAAAGTGTAATTTACGGCATGTGTTAAATTAATCACAAACAAAGCATTTGGTGATCACATGTGACAACTAAGTGGCAAACGATAGTGTTTTAAAGCGTTATTTGTTTAATTTATTAATTTTTAAAGATGAGTTTGTACACTTATCTTCATGTAGTATACTTACTATATGTGGTACAAAAGTGAAGTTAACGATACCAGAGTCACGCATATCCAGTGTGATTACAGCATGTAGAAGTTGTTGCAGAAAATAAGTTAATCTTTTTAAATAGACATCATCATTTCGTCCAGTCCACTGCTGGACATAGGCCTCCACAAGCTCAAACCAAACTGGGCAGGCGGGTTTGTAACCGCAGGGCTGGCTTTGTCGCACCGAAGACGCTGCTGCCCGTGTTTGGCCTGTGTATTACAAAGCCAGCAAGCAGTTGGATGGTTATCCCGCCATCGGTCGGCTTTAACAATTCCACGGGAAGAGAGGGCGTGGTTATATTCTTCACTGTCGTAACCACACAGCATCGAGACATATATATATAATATTGCTTATTGCTACAGTCACTTATGCAGCATTTAATGAATACAAATTATCTGGAAAAAGTAAATTATGTTATCATATTTAAATTGATACCACACATGATTGAATGCAACAGTAAAAGTGCGATATCGCTAGTGAATCACGTATGTGGACACTAGCGAGCCCGTAGCGAGAAGCACTTCCTCAATTACGCGATTCGTTTGAAGCATTCGGGGCGAGTGGAGCGCAGTACGGCGCGGGTGTAACGCACGCATTAGCATGGCTCTCAATGCGCCATAAATATGTATTGTGCATTGTACCAAGGGGCCGAACCAAATTTAGAAAGTCCCGTGCCGATGTGAATTTTTACAAGTGGCATTTTCGTCGACTCCTAACGAGACCCCTCGTAACGGATCCACTGAAATTGGCTTTCTAATACACGTTAGCTCCGCATACATAATAAATGCATGTACTGCTCGCCGACTCTTACTACAATTTGCTCTAAATACAAATCGATACGCTTTATGTATGGAAAACGTAGCTACGATCAACTCACGATAACCCACTTGTCTGCGCGCCCTGCTGCGTAGTCAGCGGGCAAGCAAGCAAGCTTGAAGCTACGAGAACTGTACGTTCGTGACGTCATCCCTTATGTATGTCATATCTCATTCAAAATTTTGTTATAAATGATTTCAAATTTCAGCATTCAAGTGTTTGTTTTAAATTATTAGATGATAAAGATTTATTAGAGCTGTTTAGACTTTATAAGTGTTAATATTTATTCGAAATGTCGCTGTATTAAAATCCGCCAGGAAAATTATTAGTTATGTTATAAAGCAACGTTGTTGAAATGAGATCAACTCTCTGGAATCTAATGATAAGAAAACTATTATACAGTAAGGCACAGCGTTTACATCCAATAATTCTTGTCTATTATATAGTTTAAAAATGGATTAGTTGTTATATGAGCATTTTTTGCTAAAAAAAATTTATTTCAACGAACTTTGAAACACTTTTCAATCTGGATATGAAGTCACGAGCAAAAAGCTTACGGAGAAATGATTCCCAAATTAATGAGTCCGTATCTGAGAGCTCGCTTCATATTTATGAGAGGTCCTAATCTGCCGCACTCAGTCGATTCCATCATCGATATGGAGCCGAAGTCGTCGGAGCCAGCGTATTAATAACGAGTAAAGTCAATAGCAAAAGTTACCAAAATACAGATATTTTCAGCTCGAATTTTACTTACCATTTCATATTACATTAATTTATTTTGTGCATCTTTTTAAAGTTTTTCTTGAGGTTGTAGGAAATTCAGAAATCGTAATTTTTCTTTTACCTTATTTCGTTTATATTGCGAATAATCTTATTATACATCTCGTTGTTATTTTCCAAACAATTCCAAGCACATCGCTAGTATCCAGCTAATTATTCCAAACTCTATTTTCCTAAAGACCTTATTATTATGAAATTGTTTCACAGATCGAAGGACGACTCCGCAGACATATAACATAGTATTAATTTTAACTGTTGGTGATATTTTAAAATAAAAATATTTGAGAACAACCCAGACTGAATTTTAAAATTGAAACATTAAGGAATAAGATTTTATCTAATCTTATTAATCTTATATTTTTTACAGCAGTTATGTACTTAGAAGTAACCCAGCCGTCCGGGGCTTAACTAAAACATAAAATGATAGTGAATATAAAATGAATTACCCAATAAATTTTTTTATTTTTATTTATACAAAATATTATACATATTTACAATTCACAACTTAAGATTAATTTAAATAAATAAATAAATAAAAATTTAATTAAATTAAAATACAAGTTACAATTGTATACGTACATTTTTTTACGAAGAAATAACACCATACTTTTTATTTACACTCGTTTTACATACATTTGTTTGGAGGCAGTAAGTTACCGTAATAAAGATTATAATGAATTTGTCAAAATGACTAAATAATTTATCACTCTTAAAATGACACGATTACGACTTTGGCAGTCACAGTCATAGCTGCCAAAAGCTAGTGTCAATAGTTTCAGTTGCAGTTGATAATTAAACACATGGCCGTGTTCGAAACTTCTGCAGCCGACAGTACAGCGCTGGCAGCGATAAGAGTTACGAGTGTGAGTCTAGGATGCGGCGTTGCTGAGTGACTCGTATGTACGTACGTACTTGCACAGTATTCCGTGATACGTATTCTGGCTCCACGAGCGACCCTGGCGTCATATATCACTCACGGAGTCGAGTTAGTACTTATCGAGTGTTTGAAATATGGAATGTTTATTAAATAGTCTATTGGTAAATTATAGACTGAAATATCAGTTTTAAAATTTGAATTTCTGAAATAAAATTTCTAAAAGTTGAGAGGGAGATATAAGTTAGTTAAGATAGAAAGAGAGAGAGTTACGTTTCGTAAGTTTTACTTCAGTCGTGTGGTATAATGCTCACACGATTTTTCGCAATTTGTCCAGTTTTCTTAAACTAATACTGTGTATATAAGAATTAAATTTGTGTGTGTGTAGGTTGGTGTGTGTGCAACTTGTATTGTGTAAATAAATTGAAATAAATATGTTTGTTATTCGAAATGTTTTATCTCGTGTGGGTTTTATAAAACCTCTTTATATTTCGAAACAGTGAGAATGTATTTTTAAAATATTTTTCAACACTTTGACAGAAATATTTCGTACAGAAATAAAGTTAAATATTTGAACGTCGCCATAGAGCTGATCACATGAATATGTTCACAATATTTCTGGCATTATTTCAAAAGACCGAGAGAAATGCTCCTCTAAACAATAGCTGTCTAACAGACAAGTATAAATGTGGAATAACTGTAGTTTTATATAAAGATGGCGACGACAAATGTTGACTCAGCCACCACTTAGCTGCTTTGACCACTAATGTCAATACTGCGATTTGTTTGTAAGGTTGTGTATTGTTATGTCGTGCCTCGCATTATAATTATAGAACTGACACGTTATGTTGAGAATAAACGCAAGTATCTTAAGAAAAATTACGAAAACTATCTATGTACGAGTACATATCAGTTTTTTTTTTAAATCTAATTTAAAGTATATAGGGGAGAAATCCATATTATATCGATAAATAATTTGAACTAATGTAATAAACAAAGAAAGCAAATTTATGACTTTAAAAAAAATAAGGTGTGGCATTTTTGTCGAGTTTTTTTTCTTGAAAAAATAATCAGTACATTTTTATAGAGGAACTAGGTTGCAAACAAGCGTACGGCTCACATAATGGTAAGCAATTCCCGTAGGTTATAGACTCTTGCGACACCAGAAGCATCGCAAGCGCTTTGTCGATCCTATCCCCAATTCTCCCAGGAGCTCTGGTACCTTGACCTTACCTTACTCACCAACAGGAACACAACACCGCTTGAAAGCAGTATATTTAGCTGTGATCTTCTGTAAGGTCGAGGTACTACCGCAGTCGGGCTGCTTTATATTTTGAGCAGAAAATTTCCCGCTATAGCGGCATATATGCCATGCCTCAGTTAAAGAATACATGGAGAAGATTATCAAAAATAAATAGCAAAGCGCTCCTTACGTCGATAATTAATGGGGTTCAGGAAGTCCCTCGTGATGCCAGACGTACCTTACATAAACATGAGTTTTAAAGAGTTGATAATAGATTATTACGATATTTCCTGAATCCTTGCAGTTTCGTGCCGAATTTGTACCGAGAAGGCTTTACAAATTTTTTGATAATTGTATTATTTATGAGCCTTTTTCTTTTTAAATACCTTAAATATGATAGAATACCGAACTAGCCCGTTGGCGCAGTTTGTAGTGACCCTGCTTTCTGCTCCGAGGGTTGTGGGTTCGATTCCAACCCCGAGTCTGGGTGTAATATAAATATTTATTTATATATATGTATTATTTATAAGTATGTTTATCGAAAAAGAAAATATGTAGCTATATACCAGTCGACTATTACCTATAACACAAGCATTAAGTTACTTACTTTAGAAACAGACGACCGTGTGTGTATTGTGTAGATATTTATTTATTTATTATTTATTTAATGCTAGAAGGCGCAGCAGTGTAAACAAGTGTGCAAAAATTTATTTTAATATTTGAAAACATTTGACATAATAATTCCAATACAAAAAAATTTCCATTTTGTCGACTTGACGTATATGTACCTAAATAATTTGATATAACTATCTGTACTGTATAATATTGGATTTACAGAGAATATTGCATGTCTTATTACGAGTACGTGTTGACACAGCGGTCACATGAACGGGCAACAGTAAGAATCTTAAACCATCTGTGTCAAATATGTATATGGCGGTGTGTAGGGCTATAGGTCATATAGATATTGGTCGTGATCTAGATGGTTGTTTGTGTTTGTATTGTTTGTGCTTTTCGTTTATTGGGTATTTATATATTTATTTATGTACAGACACTGCAAAAGTCGTTCTGTCTTGCTGTCAAACGCGCGGAGTTTAATTAATTGTTACGTTTTCTGAAATATTCTTAATTTTTCATAAAAGTCTTCGAGAAAATATTTGAAAACGTAAAAAATCGACTAGAACCGATCCAGCTCGAGCACTTTATAGTTATTAAACAGATGTCGTCGTCGCTTCAACGTTTCGTTTAGTAATAATGAACTTCCCACATTTTTATATTACTAATAAAGTTAGTCAACGATTTCATCAGAAGCAATTACGCCGAAGTGCCAAACTAATCTAATTGTTGAGAAATCTGTGACTCATGAACGGTTCTGAGCACTTAGCTCAGAATTTAGGAATATTAACATATACTCGTATTAATAGCTTTATGTTATGACGACATGGTACAGCTACACGAGTCGGTCAAAGGACATAAATGGATCTAACCGAATGACGCACGTTCAAACCCGAGTAAGCACTGCGATTACTTTACAAACTCAAATCGGATTGTGTTATCCCCCATCCCTATGGTGTGTATTATATAAAATTCAAAATTCAAAATTCAAAATATTTTATTCAGCATAAAATTATTACAATTTCTTACTGAACGTCATGAGTCTACTACCAGTTCGGAAAGAAGAAGCCTCTGACCTGAGAAGAACTGGCGGAAGAAACTCAGCGGGACTAATATCATATTTTTTTTTTTTACAGTAATGTTTTTTTTTTTTTTTTTTTTTTTTTTTTTTTTTTTTTTTTTTTTTTTTTTTTTTTTTTTTTTTTTTTTTTTTTTAATACATAAATTATACATAAATGTGTTTGTAATATATTTAAGATGCTCCTATGTAAACAATATCGTTAAAAATATCAACAGAGCGTATATTCCTAGTTTGCTAGATTAAGTATGTGCGTACGTAGTGTACACTCCTGCTTGTTGGACCTGTTTAAACAACAAGAGTTCATAATAATGAAAAATGCAATGCAATTTTTCTGTTACCTTCTCTAAGTTCTCGTACGTATTTAAAACTCGGACACTGTACTAGACATATTATATTTTTTAAATCTTTTGTCTTATCTTACTGCTTAACAACACTTTTAAAACTAAATGTCAGACAACAATTTTTATAGTTTCTATGACTTTATGACGGTAGCGTGTGTCATGCTAGCGACACTGATTGTAGTGTCGGCGATAACGATAGCGCCTGACAGACGTGTAAAGGACATTAAACCTATACAGGTACGCCTTCAAGCATGAAATTTTACTTTCATTATAAATATAATTTAAAAAGCACTTTCGACTTATTTCCTATAATTGATATTTTATGTAAACGACCGCTAATCCGGAACTTCCGGAAATGTACGATATTATATGTGAGCATTATTATTTAACAATAAATTTTGAAAATTAAAGTCCGTAGAAATTACATTACAAACGTTTTATGTATATAAACGTACTTGATTACATAATGATAATGTCATGTGACGTAATGATATAACGTAAATAGTGTAAAAGTAATATGCATTTTCAAAAACTTTTTGAAAACTAGTTTTCATTAAGTTAGTACGCTTCAGCCTGTAATATCCCACTACTGGGTATAGGCCTCTTTCCCCATGTAGGAGAAGGATCAGAGCTTAATCCACCACGCTGCACTGCTGCGGATATATTCCCTACTATGAGTAACGATCGCTATCAGGTGTACATGATAACATCCGGGACCGACGGCTTAACGTGCTCTCCGAGGCACGGTGGGGAGACCCACAAGGACTGCACAAACACTCAGACCACGGCAAACACCTGTATGGCCAATACAAATGTTTGTCATGTGGCGGATCGAACCCGCAACCGCCAGCGCAACAGGTACAATCCATGGCTGTGACCGTTGCGCGAACGCGGCGTCTATTATTCATTATTTACTGAAAATTCTCCTAAGAATACGGTTATAAAAGATAAATTATTTCTGAATGCTCATTTATTTAAGAATATTTCTAATATATCCTCAGTAGTTGTATCATCGTAATCCATTCAGGTCCCGGTTCCCGGAGCTGTCCGTCTGATCGTTGAAACGCGCTGATGTCACTCCGAGTGCACTGTAGTCTTTGGAATAATTCATATCCTTACACAAACGTGATGTTAATTTTAATGGGATTTGTAAACTAGACTAATATGTATTAATTCCTTGTTTGTTTCTTCCTCTTTAATTTAGGACATATTTATTTCAAGTGTTATTATTCTTACCTTAAGGTTGTGTGGTGGAGATTGCCACTTCTGATAAAACCATAAAGCTTACATCACTTATTTTTTATATTCCTTGAAACGTGCACAGCAAAAAATATTCCATCTTTCTCTACTGTGCCATATTTAAAAATGTTGTTTACAAACAGTCATGGTACAAATCATGTCCGCCTGGAGCGGTAAGAACGCTCGCTATTTGAATCAACAACCTCGTTGAGTCATAATTTCTATTCTCTGGCCAAAAAATAAATCCGTCCTTTTGTCACCAGTTCAGTCTCTAAATCTTAATATTTATTTCATTTTTCAAAGTATTCGAAGAACATATTTTATTCAAGTTTGACAAATAAACTAAACTCGGGTGTATTTCTATTTGTATTAAGTTTTTTGATATATTTGGACGTGGATCTTAAAAGTCGGTATAAGTTCTTGTTGTTGACACGTCCCCAGTGTCACGCAGTGCGTAGCGAGCCGGTGACACTAATTGTTGTTGACACTACTGAGTTATTTTTTGCATGAAATTGTTAAAATGGTTTGTGTCAAATTAACACATTTAAAAGGCGTACAAGAAGTTATTAAAATAAGTTAAAATTTTATTATTCAATGTTTTCATTACAAATATGTAGCAAATTTTTAAATAAAGCAAAAATTAAAGAGCGTGCTTAAATTAAAAATGATGTTTATTGAGGATTATTATTTGTAAACTGTGCCACTGCAAACTATGTTACACATATAGTTTTGGCGGTAATCATAATGATGAGCACAGGTTATATTTTATTCAGTTTTTCAACAATATTAAATGAAATATTAAATAAAAAAAACATAAATAACAATAAATATTCAGATTAAAAAATATATTACTACACAGATATCTACTAAACAGATAAAATTGATTTACTTCAAATTGAGAAGTCAAATATAATTTTACGACGAGCAAAACTTGAACCTACTTCCTCTGCGTCTCGAGTGTCCACCCACTCACGAATAAAGGTATTGTGGGGCTAATATACGTGTATTAAGAAAGTTCTCGAAACCTATTTTTTATTACGGTCACACGTGTTGGAACCTGCATAAATGAATTTTCTATAGCTAGATTTTTCTTTAAAATTTAACTTCATTTACGTGGAATATATTTTTAAAATTGCCTGTTCATAAAACAAATTTTTTCAGTCAGTCTTTCACCATTTGGGTAATTAAGCGATGGAATAATTTACCATCTAATATATAAAATTCTCGTGTCACAGTTTTCGTTGCCATACTCCTCCGAAACGGCTTGACCGATTTTGATGAAATTATTTGTGCTTATCCGGTATCTATGAAAATCGGCCAACATCTATTTTTCATCCCCCTAAATGTTAGGGGTAGTCCACCCCTAAATTTTTTATTTTTATTTTTTAGACAAAATTTTTAATTTCAATTTTTTTATGATACAACATTAAAAAATACATACAACCCTAAATTTTCAACCCTCTTCCATCAACCCCTATTTTCAAATAGCGTTTAGCGGCAAGACAACGTTTGCCGGGTCAGCTAGTTATATATAAAAAGAGCCAAATCACTCCCAACGCTCAAAAATTAGTTAAAAAGCCAACCCAATGAATATATTAAGCTTGTTATAGAGTCAACTGGTAAATTAAATGCTAATGAATATAGGGAGATAAATCATTATTAAATAATATACATAATTTAGAAGCCACGACTATGTATATTTTTATTTTTCTACAATAAATTAAATTTGTATCTGTTAACTTTATAATCGTGTCCGTCAGCTCCAACGTCTCATTAATAAATAATAAACACTTTCGAAACTTATTTACATAAACAGAGCGACAGTTCATTATTTTTATGGACCGCCGTGTTTCCGACGAGTGGTGGTTACTGAGCGATCATCGGGCGCACACTCTTGAGAAACAGCGATAAATTAAATTTAAATGTTTATAAACATTGCATTTTATCGCCTGTCCCAATTCATTTAGATCATATCCTAATACTATAAATGTGAAGTTTGGATTGCAATGAATAAAGAAAGGGGTTACTTTCTGCTCCGATATTCCCAATGAATCAGAACTTATAAGAATAAGACCGCAAAGCGAAACTTGTATGTTACCTCCTATGTGTGGCCCGGCCCTTTAGGTCAAAATTTTTAGTATGATTACTTAATTTTAATATATAAAAGATATTATTGAGTGGAGGTAAGTATTAGCAATAAATCCGCCCATTGTATTTCGCTTCAGCCTGTAATATCCTAATACTGGGCATAGGCCTCTTTCCCCATGTAGGGGAAGGATCAGAGCTTAATCCACCACGCTGCTCCAATGCGAGTTGGCGGATATATTCCCTACTATGAGTAACCATCGCTGGCTGTTTGGCCAATACAAATGTTTGTCATGTGGGGGATCGAACCCGCAACCGCCAGCGCAACAAGCACAATCCATACGCGTGACCGTTGCGCCAACGCGGCGTCCTATTATCGGCGTTGTATTTCATAATATGTAATTATCTTTATGCTTTGTTTGTAATTTAGTATCGGTGTACAATAAACTATAAAATGAAATATTAGAAACGCCCCAATTAGCAAGTAAGCTATTTACCTAAAAACGAATACTCGTGTGTCAGCTGCGTCTGGTCCGCCCGGCCCTCTCGCTGACGTGCGTCAGTGAATATTTGTCGATATCTGCTTCCTCCCACGCACATACATGGTAATTATGACACCAAATTTGGTTATCCGATTTCGTTATTTACATGTATTATTCATAAATATATGTCTGATATACGTGGATACATAACGATATTCAGATTAGACTACTTTAAAATCAGAAAGCATTTCATTGAAATATATTTGTAATAATGTAAAGCCACAACAACAAAGTTACTCTTTAAGTATGAACTACTTTAAATATTAAAAAATAAAATGTTTGCATTTGTATAAAAGTTAAACGTACTTTAAAATATACATAAGTGTTCTCTAAATAGAAATTTCAGAAAATAATTACACGTTTTATTTACAGTAATTAATTTAGGGAAGTCAAGATAGATTTCATATATATATGAAATACAATACAAAAAATAATTGTAGATAAACGAATACGAGTGTTCAGAGCCAGTGTACTGAAAGCGACGCCCGCGGAATGCATGTCGTATGCATATTTGCGTTTTCTTCGAAGTCACTTTTGCGAGCGTGTTGCAGTAATTAGCAACGGTATAAATAAATAAATGCTTCACATTCAACGCCTTACAGTATGATTTACTCCTCTGTCGGGGGTCCGCAAACATGCAACATACACAAACACAAGCGCCCAGACAAATGTCTGTTGGTGAGCGGAATCGAACCTAGTGCGATCGCTGCGCCAACGCGTCGTCAAAGTCGTCGTTGTGTATTTATTTATTTATTTATTTAGTTGTGTAGCATTAATGTAAGCAGTCGCCATATAATACCAAAAAAATTCTCACATGATCATACTGTACTGACCTGAGCACGGTAGCAAGATACGATGAACGAACGTAAAGTGCAACAGACAAGCGCTAGTTAGCACTTGAGATGTGATGCATTACAGAGTGAATCACTGAGTCGGCGAGTTCGTGCACAGAGCAATAAATTTAAAAGTGCTACGGAGGAATTCCATAATGTAATCGATTTTTATGTTAATTTTAATAACGATATCATTTTTTATGACTCGAATATAATTCGATGAGTTATGCGTTATTGTGATCTCGATATCATGACTTCATCTTATATGACAACTAGCGACCCGCTCCGGCTTCGCACGGGTATAAAATATAATTATAGCCTATGTCATTCACTGAAAAAATGATTAAAATCGATCCAGTAGTTTTGATTTATTCATTACTGCCCGTGACCCGCACGCGTTAACTTAGAGTAAAAGCCGGCCGGGACCGCCGCAAACGCTACGTACCGCGATTTTTAAATCTGTAATATCTTCGAAAATATTCATTTAAATCATTTGCTGTAAAGAGCCATATAGATCTATATTAAATACAAAATATATTTAAGGTATTTAATTGGATAAGGATTAATGCTGTATTGGTTAAAATCGCTTCGAAAATTAGCCATTATTTGTCGTAAAAAGTAAATGACAAAAAAATGTTATTGTGGGATATCCATAAGAGATAGGTATATACCATCGCGGAGTTTTCTGTAGACCTTTTCAATGTGTACAATACTTAGTAATTTATGTTGATAAATCTCGTAGGGTTCAGCCTGCGTTTGCAATTTAAGCGAAAAAAATAATAATTATTTACGACATAACATTAGAAAAGTCAAAAATAACAGTATTTCTCCACTATTTAATGGATTTTATTATACATATAAACCTTCCTCTTGAATCAATCTATCTATTAAAAAGAACCGCATCAAAATCCGTTGCGTAGTTTTAAAGATTTAAGCGTACATACATGTGCAGGGACAGAGAAAACGACTTTGTTTTATACTATGTAGTGAAGCTACCACTTACCATTTTCATTCGATACCTAAATTTTAAAGAAACAAAAAAAAAACCAACGCGTTACACTCAATAACCCATAACAATGAGGAATAGTCTTCATTGTTCTGGGCTATTGAGCTCATGAGAAAGTGTCGTATGTATTTGTAATGAGCGGGACTCGGACCCGTGATCGATAGTACAACAACCGTTTGCTGCGACCACTGCGCCAACATATCATTGAGTATTATAAGGTTTATAACGGCAGGTTTAATATCAAAAATACAGGAATACGCATAATTATTGTCGTTGTATTTTCTACTTCTAATATAGAAAATATAATATAATATAGGAAATGAGAAAGATTAATTAAATGTTTCATGTAAAAACTTCTGTAACGACTGCAATCCCACTCGGTACGTATATAGCTGGAGATCTTGAAGGCCATAAAAGTGGTATAATTATATCGTTTTTACTGCAACATTCTCACGGCATAGGAAGTCATGCAGATAAAGTCGTGACAGCTAGCTTATTATTTATAGAACTAGTTTTACTATGATACTTAAATTATTTCATTATCGATACAAAATCAAGAATAGAAGAATGGCTTAAATATATAACATATCTGAGAAGGAAATAGGCGATGACGTAGCATTATTTTTAGAATGTAAAAAAAATGCGCCAACGCAAATATTAACTAAACTACATTGAAACTGTCTATTGACGTAAGTACGCCGGTCCGTTCGACCGCCTGCAACCAAACACTCCACGTCAAACCGGGCGCGGCCGCGGGCGACGTTGTGTATATCAATAACGATCGATCATCTGTTCTCGTTTCAAAAATATCGTGTTACTGATACATTCCATAACGTATCACTTGTTAGATAAAGGGTCTGCCCTTACCTGCCACTATGTATATAGAAAAAATAACAGAAATAAGAAAAATTATAGAGAACTAACCAAATCAAATTCTAGTTAATTAATCTAGAGATGTTTTAACTGATACGATACCGAATAGTCTTTAGATGTTTTAAATAAAATAAAAAGGTTTCGTTTTTAACCTGAACGTGGTCCAAAAGCCATCGTTTGAATTTGGAATTAATGACTATTTAAGTGTTATTTACGGATCAAATATTTATTTTATTAAATATTTGTTAATAGGCTACGACAATCAATAACCATCAGGTGGCGTGACATTTATAGGGCAGCAATTCTAGAGGTATAGAAGAAGAATATTTTTTTTATATATGACTAAAGTGATTATTTAACATTAAATTAATATCTAATAATAATGTAACAACATCGTGGTTACATTCAAAACATCTAAACATTTCTTCCAGCACACAACTATTCACTTCTATTCCTCTCCGCACGCCGTCGACAGTCACTCCGACAGTAAATGTTTTTGTAATAACCGCTGTTCCGCGGAAAACATCTTGAATGGACGTATTATACCATTCCAAGGAAAGTGGGCCTCAGTAGTCGACGGTTAATTGTGGCCCCAATTACCAGAGTCATAAATACAATAATTGCTCGGAGTTATTACCGACCGTGATGCTACGAGACAATGGAGTCTAATGAATATTCGCGATGGTTGAATCGCATTCGGAGTAGCGAGAGAATAGCATAACGGAAACAGCATTAACGGTGTTTTTGTAAAATAATATAAAAATATTGAATGATATTTACTATGTTTATCTAACACCATCGTCTTAGAACATACCTACTTACCATCAACACGTCTAAGGAATACTACGCCGATGACTGGACGTTATAATATTATATTTTGTAAGGGCACGAGAAATACTTGGGAGACCCTGTGGATATTGTCGATGTAATAATATTGTGTTGTAAAGAAAAAACAAAAACACATTTTTAGAGAATGATCACTCTAGTACAAACCTCAAGGTACTATTTGTATATGTCTCTATAAATTCGAAGAGTTTTATCGTGAATATGTACCATGCATCCTTCTCCTGCATGGAGAAAGAGGTCTGTGCCCAGCAGTGGGATCTTAATAGCTGAATGCGAATGTGAATGTAACAGGTAGTACCCGCTACAAAATATCGACATCTATGAACTAAACAGCATTTTAAGGGTTAAACTGATGTTTGTATCCACCAATTGTATATGCAATTAGTATGTAAATTAATATTGCAATAAAGAATATAATAAAATAAATTACAATTTATAAAATTGTTTGCGTATTCATAGTGGATTAAATAATTAACATTTGTTCGGTTAGTTACGGCTTATTGTATTAATTTTGATGTCGTTAATACAAAATTAATTAATTAATTTCAATATGAAAGCTTAATCCGCTTACTAACTACTTAATAAGTAAATAATCTACTTGTATTATTTATTGTCAAAAGTCTTAAAATTACATAAACAATTTTAATTCGATATTACTAAATTGAATTTGCGAAAAAAAATACCGTGATATATTATAATGGGTTTGTCATTCTTTGTACTTATTAGATATCTTGTAATTTCTTAAATTTATAATAAAAAACATTTTGTTATGTTCATAATGTATCGACATCTAACTATTATCTTTATTTTTGCTTAAAATTTTACGAAAATTATAGTTATACAGATCTCTATAAAAATAATTTCTTTCCTTAACCATCGTCATATTTTGTCTCAGAAATGACTATTTAAAATACTAATTTAATTTAATTACGAATATGGCAGTAGTTTAGGTAATACATAAATATATAATACCTACTTCTACTTAGATTTAAGGACACCACTATCAAAATGACTCCCTATCACAATCATAGATTTCGAAAACGAAGGTAAAACCTTTTTTACCTAATTATCTATAGTTGTCACATTCTTCGACGCACATAGCTCGCAATGGACGCGGAGCCGTGGCCCCGAAATAGTAAAGACAGTGGGGCAAGGTCGGGTATTTTTAGCTGTCCCCGCGACCCGCGTCCTCGGCGCGAGACAACTATTTAATTGATAGTGATAACGATAGCGATAACGAATCGACAATCGACTGTGTTACATCACTATAGTGCACTCGTTGTTTGTTGTGATTATTTTTTTATGTTGTGATTAGATTCGTTCCAATTTTTTTAAATGAAATGTTAAAAATGTTTTTAATTTTTTTTTATTGAATGGTTTTTCTGTTATTAATTTATTTTGCCGTTTCTTTGCGACGATTAAAATATTTAACTGTAATTGTTTTTAGGTTATTTTTGATTTTCCCATTTATTTTACTAATATAATTAACAAACGCGACGTTTTGAAAATTTGCTAACATTATTGTACAATCATATTTAAATGTGACTAATTGTAAAAATATTTCTTACTATTTGATTGATTATTCGAGCGTCAGTATTGTATATGTTGCGCCCATCTATAATTGCGGGTACACGAACATTTAAACAAAATGTACGCATGCTAGATACCTAGTTTGCTGTGTACCTTGTGTTGATGAGCCTTGAATAAAAAAATAAATAAATAAATAAATAAATAATTTCTTTAAAATTTCTTTACTGACTGAATTTTCTTCGGTTAATTTCTTTTTTCAACTTACGTTTTTTATAATTTGACAAGACACTGAACTTTTATTTCTGTTTTACATTGTTGTAAATAAACCTGAACGTATCTTAAACACTAATAAATGTAGATCAAAATAAAATGTAACGTTCTAAAATTTTTATTACAATAATCAGAAACTTTCATCTCACCCGACAAGGACGAAAGCGGTATTTACTGCTAGCACGGAACATAAACTTGTTTACACAGAATCTAAACTAGATTCTCAAAGTGGAAGTAGCGGCGAGTGTGAAGGATGACGTATTTATAATACTCGGAGTTTCAAACGAGAATTTGTTTTTGAAGTAGGTACTCGTAGCTGCTTCATTTTATAGAAAATACTAGCTGACTCGGCAAACGTTGTCTTGCCGCTAAACGCTATTTAAAAATAGGGGTTGGTGGTAGAAGAGTGAAAATTTAGGGTTGTGTGTATTTTTCAACGCCAAATCATAAATAAAAAATAAATAATTTATCTAAGAATTAAAAAAAATAGTGGTGGACTACCCTTAACATTTAGGAGGATGAAAAATAGATGTTGTTCGATTCTCAAACCTATCCAATATGCACACAAAATTTCATGAGAATCGGTCAAGCCGTTTCGGAGGAGTTTAACTACAAACACCGCGACACGAGAATTTTATATTAAATTATAAAAAGCTTTTGATTTGTATTATTTATTCAAAAGTGAGACTTATGTAAATTGAAATAAGAGATAAAGTCAATTAAATTGTTTGTTTGATTGCAAATTTCAAAAGTTGAACCACCTGTTCAGAGTTATGTGCGTCTAGTCAACTTTTTTATCAAATTAATACAAACGTAAAGAATGAACTTATTGCTGAAGTTTGATTTAATATGCCGGCGAGCATCTGCCTCGTATACTTGCGATGCTTTTTAACTGTAGTCTGGGACATACCTATTTACCAGAAGCGTTAATGCGTACAATTGTAGTACCTGTTGTTAAAAATAAGACGGGTGACACGTCTGACACGAGCAACTACCGGCCTATATCTCTTGCAACTACAGCTGCAAAAATACTTGACAGTCTGCTTAACGGCTACCTCGGTAGGTATGTGGAACTTGACGATGCTCAATTCGGGTTCAGGCCAGGTGTTTCTACAGAAAGTGCTATTTTCAGTCTTAAGCATACTGTCAAGTATTATACTCAGAGGAAAACGCCTGTGTATGCTTGCTTTTTAGACCTATCCAAAGCTTTCGATCTGGTAAATTATGAGCTCCTGTGGGAGAAGCTGAGAGGCACGGGTATGCCGGCGGAATGTACCGAGCTCTTAAATTTTTGGTATAAGCACCAAAAAAATCAGGTTAGGTGGGCGGGTGCCGTGTCGGATGAGTATACCCTTACGTGTGGTGTGAGACAGGGTGGACTTAGTTCCCCCACCCTTTTTAATCTCTACATTAATCAGCTGATTGAGGGTCTCAGCAGCGCTCATGTAGGATGTTATATCGACGGACAATGCGTCAATAATTTAAGCTACGCTGACGACATGGTGCTGCTGAGTCCATCAATCGGAGGGTTAAGAAAATTATTAGAGATTTGCGAGTCGTATGCGAGGGCCCATGGCTTAGTGTACAACGCTAGGAAAAGTAAGATTCTCGTGTTTAAGGCTGGTAAGCGGTTGCCAGGTCATGTACCGACAATTACCTTAAACGGGGCAGCATTAAGCAGAGTCAACCAATTTAAATATTTAGGCCATATAATCAATGCTGATTTGAATGATGATGACGATATTGAGAGAGAGCGTAGGGCGCTGGCGGTGAGAAGCAATATGCTCGCACGCAGGTTCGCACGTGGTACTGCGGCTGTCAAAATTACTCTATTCCGGGCTTTTTGTCAATCCTTTTACTCGGGTGGTCTGTGGGTAAGCTACACGCGTCGAGCCTACAGCGCACTACGTATTCAATATAATAATGCCTTCAGAGTGCTGTTGCGGCTACCGCGGTTTTGCAGCGCCTCAGGAATGTTCGCGGATGCTCGGGTCGATGGATTTCACGCGATTATGCGTAAAAAAGCATCGTCTCTGCTGCGGCGCATGAGGGCCAGCAACAACAGCATTCTGAGGACAATCACGGCTCGCCCTGATTGTTCTATTCAAAAGTACTGGATAGAAACAATGACGGGCCAACTAAAATGATTATTATTATTTATTTATTTTTAATTCATCATCTTACTAACAATAACTAACATAGATTATAAGTAAATATTGTTACTAACACACTAATACACTATGGATGTTCACGTCTGAAATAAACGCTTATTATTATTATTATTATTGTAAATACGGGCATGAAATGTAAAAACGTTTTAATGACAGCTAAAATGATTTCAAATAGGAATGATAACATACGATTTACTTTATTTTGTAAATAGTATGACAGAATTACAATAGCACATAGTGTAGGTATGAAGTGTACCTGTATTGCGTATTTAAGTTTGTACTAGTACGGCTAAAGACTTAAGTGGCTTACTTCGTCTAGAAAATCAATCTCATCCCTGTAAGTGTAAGAAAATTTAACGATTTTTCACAAGTTCGTTACCCGAGGAAAATTCCAAGTCGGCAATACTAGCAATATGGTTGTAGAATAAATATTCAGAGGATTATACAAAGTGCGTAGAATACACTTAACTACAATTAATCAGCTACAATTAGAGGTCGTTAGGCCT
The DNA here is from genome assembly GCF_905220565.1 of Melitaea cinxia. Lineage (NCBI taxonomy): Eukaryota > Metazoa > Arthropoda > Insecta > Lepidoptera > Nymphalidae > Melitaea > Melitaea cinxia. Next base: position 15,971,864 of record NC_059411.1, on the reverse strand, counting down.
CTACGCCTTAGCCACAAGACGCAGGTGGAGATCCGTCCCGTGCGTCTCAGAGTTTACAGTGAAAACACCTTACGTACCTACCTGACCCTTACTGTCAAGTATTATGAGGAGTCAGACCTTTCAGTTAGTTAAGTGATTTGATTACTATAACATAAGAACAAGATACATAATGGGTCTCATACAGAGTAACATTTAAAACTAGTTTGCGTTATTGTGGAACACCAGCTATCTATGTACCTACTTATCATGTGTGTGTTTCATCATCGTCATACCAAGCACAGCGATTGGGGATTGGGTCGGCAACGCGCTTGCGATGCTTCTGGTGTTGTAGACGTCTATAAGCTACGGTAATCGCTTACCATCAGTTGAGCCGTACGCTTTTTTCCGATCTAGTTAAATTAAAAAAAAGTGGGATATTACAGGCGAAGCGAAATAGATATATAGACAGATTCCTTTGCTATAATATAAATATATATATCCTATCCTAATATTCGATGGATGGATGGATAGTTATACGTAAATCCCTACTAATATTATAAATGTGAATGTAAGTTTGTTTGTTACGCTCTCACGCAAAAACTACTTAACCGATCGTTATGAAATTTTGTACACCAATTCTTGGAGGTATTAAAAGTAACATAGGATACTTTTTAATAAAACAAAATAAAAATAAGAAAGATAAAATCTCTCTATTTATTTAATGGCTTCAATGCGAGCGAAGTCGCGGGTAAAAGCTAGTAGGTAAATATACTAAAGAGCCTCTCTGCCTCGCATACACTCGTTCAACACACGGCTTGCGCTGCGCTGCGGTAGACTACATGTCAAGTAAAGACAATATTGTCTAAAAGACTATTTTCTACATGACGCAACATACTTGATTAATAAATTACTATTTTAGGCAATATCAAAGATCGTTTATAAAGTTGATTGCCAATAAATATATTAGAAAGTCAGATGTGACAAAACAGATAATCGGCACAGACGTGTAATTATTATAAATCACTCAACTAATAACAAGTTTCTTTTTCATTCTTGAAGTAAATCATTATGTAAGGAATGTCACGAATTAAAATAGCATTTAATAAATTACCGCCTCTAGTCGAAATTTATATGAAAAGATTGTTTGTACAAAATCGTTTTATAAGAATAATTTGTATTGGGTTTGTTCTCAAAGCCCTTTAAGGTTAATACCCGTCGAGACCAAAACAAAGCCTTTCTTTGTACTCTATACAATGTCAAATGAGCCTTTGAATATCAAAGGGAAGCAGGCGCCGTCGAACACGATGAGCACATGCGGCTTATACATTACCTCACCGTCGGTACAAAACATTCACGCGAAAATAGCCTTTAAATCATTTAATGTAGAAATCAAATTTCCAAACCCGTATTCTAATTCGCTATCCTTCGTAAATTGCTCCTCGCTCTACTCGCCTCCAAATGCTCAAATGAGGCTATTTAGTTACCGGCATTGACTCGAGGTAACAATTAAGCACTAAATCTAAGACGTGTATCGTTAAGGCAAAAGAACAGGGTCGTTGCATCGTGTTTTTTGTACATTGTAGACTTTCTTCTGCCTTCTGTGTCAAAAAGTACTCTAGTGGGGTAATGGATGAAGTGGTTTGTGAGGGATTGGTGAGCTATTGTGACTTTAGATGCGGTTTGTAGTCGAGGGCGCACTGTAGGAGGTCCGCAGTTCATAGTGTATTGTAATTCAGATCGCTGCGTCACACCGCGCGTCTTCGGAAACAATGCACTTGGCTCGGCGACGTGGCCGGCACTTATGAACGTGTCCCAGCTTTCTAGCTATCGAAATGTTAATTGTTACGATTTTAATTTATCGCTACCATATTACATTCAAGTGACATTAAAGGTTTTATAATTCTGCTCTTTTATTAAAAAAATCAGTCAGTTGCGACATGGCCGCCTGAATACATAAGCACTTTATAAGTTAACGAAAACGCTTAGCAAAACATTAGCCCGTCAAAATGTCCTCATTCACCCTTTTATGCATCAATAAATAATTTATAATGGACAATAATGAACGCCGTCAGTCAAATATGTACATATTTCTTACTATCATCGAAATAAATTAGGTAAATTTCGTGGACGCCATGTTTGTCGCCGGAGGGACGCGTGTGTGCGTGCAGCGCCCTGCGGATGTGCCGCATTAGTGCCGCTCCTACGTTATTACGTTCAACAAACTATTGTGTTCGTGCTGCAACCGACACTCACCGTTAACACCAGGCTATAGAGTCTAGATTAGCTAAGCGACGAGCGGTGCGGTTTCAAGCCCGATTTGACTGCGGTTTGGACGCTGAGTTCGTTTAAAACTGAACTAGACACGAAATTATAGCGTGGAAGTATTACAGTGTAATTTAAATGAAGCATGCATGAAGCCATTTCACGAGTCGAATGTACAGGGACCGCGAGTTGCGATGCAAAAGTTTACGCGCTAAATCACGGCCCCGCTCGTGCGCCCGATTTGGCCGCAAGTCGGGTTTCTGCAACCTCTCATGCCGTGTTTAGTCTTCTCTGTTACAAACTCTAATCAGACTTCGAGATAACTTCGAACGAATGTCTTTTGTTCTTTCTTTTCGTCGCCGAACTTGGAAGTTGAACGTTTAGTCACGGTGGACGCTATTTTAAACCGCATAGTTTAGAGTTGGTATAAACTGTTCCATTTAAGTGTTTAAAACTGTTACACGTCAACTTTATTATAGTTTGTGTACGTGCTTATAAACTTTTTAAATGAACCTTCAGTTCAAATGTGTTTATTATAAATATAATGAATGATATATGAAAACCCTTGTAGTTCGATTAAAATGATCGAAGTGCGGATAAAATTAGTATATAAAAAAAATATTAGCGTAGCAGGTACTAATAATATACTTTGTATATTATAACTATAATAAAGAACAGGTATAATAAGGGTTATATAAGATTATTTAAATGGTCTCGTGAACAAGACATTCGTAAATACTATCGAAATATCGAGCTCCACAAAATAAAAATAAAAAACATGGCAAATATCCCACTTTTGAATAATTTTATTACGAAGGCTACCTTGGTATTAAATCCGCGTATTGTTCCAAATGTTTTATTATATATTGCTGATCGATAAATTGTTAAGTAAATAAAATAACAATTTAACAGTCCGTAGTTTGCTTGTACTTACATAACATCTAGAGGCGGTCTAACTCAGCTATAACAAGCACAGCACAACATCACTGAGCAACAGAACCGAGCTATTCCGAATAGCTAGCATTGTAAGCAGGGCAGGGCTCGAGAGCATTCACGTCAGTTCCGATGAGGTCTGTAATTGGGTTGCTATTTGTATAATACGTATATTTGATTGTGTAATTCCGGAAAATCTAAGTGAATCTATATTACATAATGTATTTTATTTTATTACAATGAAACAACTTTTTCGGATTTTATCGCGGTTTACAGACGGAAGGAACAGAAGGAAGTGATCCTGTGACCATGGCGGCTGTAAAGTATCCGAAACGTCGGACATTTAAAAAACTTAACCGCGATAATATCCGAAAAAGTTGTTTCATTGTTATGAGTGAAATTCGCGTAAACATTAGAAAACAATATATTTTATTTTATTTCTGTTTACTTGGTCTCCACTTGTGCTCGATCTAAGTGCGGTTTTATGGACTTCTTGTCCGAAATAAATGTTTTACCGCATTGCACTAGAAAGCCTACTCGTGATATAAATTGAACATTAGGACACAAATAAAAGTTGTAACCTATAAATAATTATTTAACCTAAATCTCTTTGTTGTGTTTCGAGTCGACTTGGACTTTGGTGTAAAGGTGTAAAAACTAATTGGACATAATTAGCTCCACATTTTTGCTCAGACGATAGGAATTGTGATTTAGCATTGTAAAATGTTTTAAAATATCGAATAAATGCATATTGTTCAATTAATTTATATATTTAAGTATAAAAATAGTTTCTTCATGTAAATAAATGCAACTGTATCAATAAATAAATTAATACATTAATAAAAAAAGATTTATTCACAATTAAAAATGCTCGTTTCAGTAAAAATTGTTTTAAATTTGTATTAAAATAAAAATCGTATAAACATTTTTATTAATTTATTAAAAATATTATTTTAATAGTATTTTTAATACAATTTTAGTTTAAAAAAGTAGTGTACGATCAGAATCTCTTTAAATGTCTTTAAGCAGTCATATATGTTGACGTCACTTTATCAAAATTTCACGTTTTAATATTAAATTTACAGTCGTAAAAAACGTGTCCAGCTCCCAGTCCAATTTATTACTCTATTCGCAAAATGTCCCGGAGGATGATCAGAAATCATATAACAAATCACGGTCAATAACTCCACACGATATATAGCGCAGGTTATGTATAAAGACAAATTAGCACACGAAACTCAGCGGTGACAACGCGGATTTGACCTACGGTGTCAATTCACGTTTACTATTCACAAAGTTATCGAATACAAACAACGTTAACCAACTTTTAAAAAGAAGTTTTTATGATCATATAGAAATAACGTTCACTATGTGTGAATATTAATAAAATGGTTGGTAGCAATCTTTGAAATATTCCTTTCTTTAGCCATTTCAATGTCTCGTTATCTGTAAAATATAATAAACATGAAAAGTTCGTTTGTTTGTTTAAACGCGCTAATCTCAGTAACCTAAACTTTAAATTGAAAAAGGAAGGCAATAGGCTGTATAAATTTTAGTATATTGTTTCTTCAAATTAACGCGAGTAAAACCACGGCCACAGCTAGTTCTAAATATTCAGTCTCATGATAGACAAACAAAAGTTCGTACAAGGTAAAGTCGTCGCTATAGGTTCTTTGTAATCATACGCGTACCCATTAATCCCTAGAAAACATTAAGTTCACTTCACTGGCTCCCTTTAATTGGATTACTTTGATTTTATTGTAAAGTTGATTCAACTGTTCTCAAAACGTTTCAATATGTGTGTGTGTGTATGTATGTATATATGTATGTATCTATGTGTGACGTGTCTGTGTTTTTGTACAGGGGTGTACCGGGTGTGGGGCGTCGGTGGGGCGGGGCTCAGTACCGGGAACGAAATCAAAACATAGTTTGTTTACGGAACAAATGTTTACGTTAAGCGCAGCGGGCAGACCACCGCGAAACAGGAGCGGATCACGAGCTGGGGCTCTGTGTAATTACACTACAAATATTTTATATTTTACACCGAAGTGATATAAACAAAAAAATATATGAGAAATAAAATCGTAAAACAAGTATACAAACAAATTTTGGTAACATATAATAGTTACCACGTTTATTAAATAATTCTTCATCGGTTCTCGTTCGTGTAAATCACCAAAATATCTTAAAGATGTTTGCGAGGAGCGTGGGTAGGGCACAGCAGGAATTTCTTGCTCAAAATATGGAGCAGCCCGACTGGGGTAGTACCTCGACCTTATAGAAGATCATAGCTAATTAATACTGCTTTCAAGCAGTATTGTGTTCCTGTTGGTGAGTAAGGTGACCAGAGCTCCTGGGGGGATTGGAGATTGGGTCGGCAACGCGCTTGCGATGCTTCTGGTGTTGCAGGCGTCTATAAGCTACGGTAATTGCTTACCATCAGGTGAGCCGTACGCTTGTTTGTCGACTAGTGATATAAAAAAAGCGTTACAGTGTAGGCTCTGCATTCTGTAATACCTATTGGGGCATTTAACATGTGCGGTAGCTTACGTGATAAGCTACAATAACTTTCCGTTTATTTAGTTTTTTCAACAAAGACGACCTGATCCATTGATCCCTGTCCATAAGTAATGGATCAACCATTAACTTATCTCTAATTCAATTTAAAAACAAATAACTTTACTCCAGAACTTATAATCATTACATAGTATAAAACAAAGTCGCTTCCCGCTGTCTGTATGCTTAGATCTTTAAAACTACGCAACGGATTTTGATGAGGTTTTCTTTAGTAAATAGAGTGATTCCAAGGGTAGGTTTATATGTATAATACATGCATAACATAGTAGAGGAACACTGATAGTTTTTGCAAGGATGCGAAACCGGGACGGGTCGCTAGTTTAAAAATAAAGTCATTCTATACAACTATCATCTAAACAACTATTGCTTGGATCTTGTTGTTGAGTTGAGAGACCTGGGTGTTAGTTTAATAAGTTACCATTTAATGTTGATCTTATAACTTCTAAGCCTCTCGAATATTTGGATTCGTTTTGAAGCCTTGTAAAGATTTTAAACGTTGTTCTACATTAATTATTTTGTTTAACTGTCTCTTAAGATCGGTCCTTGAGTAAAAATCAATTGTCTGGAATACCCAGTATGATATTTATATAAAACAAATTGGATGTGTTTTTGATGTGAAACATCTATAAGCTAGGGTAAGCCGTTTGTTGGCGTGGCGATACAGGTCGTGGCATCATCGCCACGATATATGATGGAATATATGTACTACATAACAATTGAATTATCGCTGTGAATTTTTGAATTAATTTTTTTTGTATATATTGATAATAAATGCTTATTAAATAAACTGTCATCGTTTTATGGAGAAAATTCGTAATTGTACAAAATAATTTCGATGTTTCACATCTGCCAGCCGTCACGAGACCGCTCACATTTTTCTCAAGTTTTATAATAAGATTTGTTTTCGGTGTTCTCATTGTAAAGTTAACCGTGAAGCCATTGTAGCTGAGAATTCATTAAAGAATCGTTGTTTTGTGAGAGATTAAATATTCCTTTACTAAATAATTAATTGTTTTTGTTCAGCCCTTGTAACAGCTATTATGATAATTTTAATAGTGGATATATTTGGTAATAGTTTGAAAGATTTTAAACAAAAATAAGAGAAGGTAGCATTTGTGTAATATTCTTTCCTTCGTAGCTAATATTTTATTATTTGTAATATACCAAAATTACATATATGTTGTTTTTCAGTAACATTCATATTAAGATTTCAGGGAAACTTTTCTGAGTTATGAAATGCTATTGCTGCTTATATTTATTTGTATTAAATATTAAATAACACCGTACCGACCGTATCGACCGTAAGCACGTAAGAGGCACTGAACTAAAAACAAACAAACAAACAGCACGACACACAACGCGATACATGAGACGTGACATGTTGCACGCTGATACAGACATCTGAACTGTGCGGTCGAAGAACTGGCGGCCATTTTATATTTATATATATTTTTTATAACATTATAATTTTTATCCTAGTTAAATTGTGTTTTTTGAGAATCGAATCGAATTAGAATTTTTTTATCATATCGTTACTTTTTATCTATCACAAGAGAATACTGTGTGATATTCTCAATCGTATTTGTTTCATAAATGTTTTTGAAACGAACTAAAATTTACGTGTTCAACGTTTGTGTTAACAGTAAAAAATGCATTATTTTTGTGATATGTATTAAAAATAGACGTATTTTAGAAAACCAAATATATGTTATAATATGAGTGAGTGTGAATATTACAAAAATTCTATTATTTACAAATTTTTCCAACATTACAACTTGTATGAAAAAAATTCTTCATTTAAAAACTGTGGTATCAATGACTTCAAACATGTGCTCTAAACACCTATTAAACCTATATTGTCTTAATGAATTATAGTGAAATTGAGTTTGACTCTTTTTCAAATAATTGTTGTTTAAGCAGCACGCTAGCTCTCGTACCACAATCGAATATGGCCAGGCTCCGCTTCCTGGCCTCCTAGACGCGCTATGTTTTCGCTTTTTTACCGAGCTCCATAAAGAGTGACTCATTTGGCTCCATTTGGCCTCAACTGCGCCCATTAGCTCGATGCGGATAAAATTTCACGAAACGATTTAAAAAGGCATCTCTTACGTTCTGTATATTTGGGTTGGAACGCTTAAGGATATTATTTAAAATTATGTGGTAAAAAGAATTTTATAACAATTCGCTCGTAACATACATTTTAGGACGCTGACACAAGTAATATATCTATATTATAATCTAGTAATATGCTGACTAGAGTCCTAAACCTTAAAATGCTACGTATTCTATGGTGTAAACTAACTTACATTTTTTACATATAAAATGTCTAAAGCCCTCACTCAAAAAGATGAACACGCTCATCACGTAATCTGTACTAGGGATTTGATAAAGCACATTACTTCATATATTTATAGATATATTATATTTAAGAGGGTCACAAAAAAAAAGTTATAAAAAAACCTTAATCAAGCTAGACACCCAGGTGGCAGAATAATTTGCAAGGAACATTAGCATGTTAGTGCAAATACCTGCGGGTTCGATCCCCTCGCTACAAATATGGGCGCAGCGCATACGGGCGTTAGCACTTCCGGAGACAGGGCACAGCACTGGAAGTCGTTTTAATGCGTTTATTCTATGTACACATGGTCCCTTGGTCACGCCGTGGGTTGAGAATGACTTGAATTTAACAATGTCAGTTATCTTTGTTTTTGCCACTTTTTTACTACTTTGTGGAGGTTCTGTCGGAATAAAAGAACAAAATAATTGCGCAGAAAATTTGCAATTGTTAGCAAACTAGATGGCTATTTAAACTTCACGCGATAGACTGTCAGCAAGACTGGACAACGTCTTCCATGTCAGCTAGTACAGGGATTCCTTAACTATTTAGGGCAAGATGAACCGATACTTAAGCCAAATTGCTTCAAAATACTACATATAGTTTTTTCATTTTTCTAGTGATAAAATACAAATTGAAAAATTTCAAAAATGTTAAACCACTACGACTTCGGGAATTATTAACTTAGTATAAGATCACAGCTAAATAATACTGTTTTCAAGCAGTATTGTGTTCCTGTTGGTGAGTAAGGTGACCAGAAGAGAAGCTCCTGGGGGGTGGGGGATTGGGGATTGGGTCAGCAACGCGCTTGTCATGCTTCTGGTGTTGCAGGCGTCTATAAGCTACGGTAATCTCTTACCATCAGGTGAGCCGTAAGCTTGTTTGTCGACCTAGTGGTATAACAAAAAAAAGTATGCTATAAATATGTAACTATTATAATTTGACCTATTAAAGTCAGAATAACATTTTATCGAGCTTCGTTCATATGTAGAAGCTAAACGACATCCGCTGGGACGTTAATGTCAATCAGTACCGACCAGGTGTTCCTGGTAATGCATATAGCGTCATAAGTGCGCCTGCACTAGAACCTTATCACATTAACCTATCACTACGTCGCAACACAATTTGGCTGTTAAATTATTATAGAACGAGTACGACACGGACCGAAACACATTCACAGTACTTAATGACAGTTTTAAAGAGCAATAAAGGGAAAGGAAAATAATCGTACGGTGTGTAATTGCCCCCCTCCCCCCGTTCGGTGTAATTGGGCCCCTCGGTACTTTGAAACAGTGTTGTCAGCAATTTAAAAACTTTCCCTCGCTGTCATTTTAAAACCGTCTAAGCGAACAAAAATTCTCCATTTACGAAAGTTATTTCATTTTGATCGCTGTACCGATTAAAATTGGCCATACTGCAATTACGTTGTACTTAAAAAAAAAAAAAAAACTGTGGTATTGATTAAGCCATAGGAAAAGATACTGATATATTTAAAGGTAATATAAAATCAACATGTTGTCTTTTCAAAAATCTTCCCTTAATTACGCTTCAGCCTTTCCACCACTTCCCACTTCCCAATGCTGGGCAAAGGCCTCTTTCTCCATGTAGGAGAAGGATCAGAGCTTAATCCACCACGCTGCTCCCATGCGGGTTGGCATCCGCCAATGTAGTATATTACCTACTATGAGTAACGATCGCTATCAGGTTCCCTTAATTACGGTCACTTAAAAATGGCGACAAACACCGCGCAATAACTAATATGTGTAACTATTATTGAATTGACCATAAATTCCTCGACGATACTTGCGATCTACTTAACACAAGCTATAACTTGATTTATATCATTTTATAATGTAGTACACAAGGTTTAAAATTTCTCTTCCTTATCCTTCTACAAAAAATATCTATTAAAAAACCATCACGGTCCACAGTGACACTCAACTCACCCGTATGACGTTCTCTCACCGAGGTGTCAGGTGTCTGGTTTCGCATCTGTTTCCGTGTTCAATGAACCGACCAACTCGTATCTATTACCCGCTCTTTGTTATCTTCGCTCGCTTAATCCTCGCTCCAGATAATAATCTCTAAGATCATTGTTCGGACTTACTGTTTACCGCAGAATTTTCTGAGATCCCTTTGTGTTGTACGTGCTATCTTCATCTAGGATTTCCTTTGAAAATATGTGGCTAATGGGGTGACAATGTCCTTTATATGTGCTATAGAAAATAAATACTATAGAAATGAAAATATCGTATAAAATAGCATATATTTATAGTATAGGACAAATGTGTCTCGTAAAATAGAATTATAACATGTAACAAAATTATATTTAGAACTAGAATTATAACTAGAACTTTATTGAAGGTAGAAAATGTTAAAAATATGTCCAATAGTAATGCTTTTAGCTTTATGGTTACTAAATACATGAGTTACCCAAATCGAAAACATCTTTGTATGTGTGTGCGTGGTTTGTGTATGTCTGTGTTTGTTTGTTTGTGTGTGTGTGTGTGGGGGGGGGGGGGTTATGTGTGTGTGTAGTAAACACATATTATACCAAGACTTGGTAGGGCCAACGAAACCACGATTACAACCAGCTGAACCAGAAAGCACAATCAACTAAAACTGCGCCTAAAGGCTGATCATATTGATCTGGCTCGAAGGATCAACTTTTAACAGCACAAACAAAGACGTCAAAAAGTCTTAATCGCTTTACGACGTTCTGGTCGGGTGGGTACTTCCTGTAAACAAAGTCAGTAATATAAACACGTAGCATGCAAAACGTCGGTTCCCACCGTATGGCGTCTGTTGTCTGAAAAATAAACAGTTGCTAATGTGCCGGCTGCGGCTTCTGCCAGCCGCTGTCGCCCAACTTGATGTACGCTCCGTGTGAATATTACGTAACTTTAGCGAACACACGTACTAAATGCGGGTATATCTATCATATGCATCTGAAACTTGCGTGGAATAATTATGTCGATAACACATGTGTAGTACGCGGTAATATTTTTAGGAACTCCAACGAATTCAGTTTCTTTAATTTTAATATAAACTTTTATTTTGTATGCACATTTTGAATTCGCACTTACGAATATGAAGGTACTAAATTTTTCTTTATGTTGTACAGTTACTTTTTGTATTTGTTTTGTATTAATCTTTGCTACACAAAAGTATTTTATACTTTACTATGTTATCTTCTTTGTTTAATTTGAACTACCGGTTCCTGCTTCAATATCAACAACCAATAAAAGTCTATTCTGTTTTATAATTTTAGAAATTTGCTGCAGACCTTATTAATTTTAAACTCTAAATTTTGGATTATTTTTATTTGTTCATCGGACGCTTATTGATGAGAAACAAAATTTTAAACGTAAACAACGCCGCGGACTAAATCCCACATCCTCACGCATCGGAGCGTTTCTTCTGACGAGAAACTCCTGTGGGGATGACAAATCGATCGGAAACCCGGATCGTGTGCCCGAGTACGAGCTCTGAGATATGACAGCCATTCGTACGAGCGGAGATAAGCCGGCGGGCTATTTATATCGTGTAAGTGCCTGAGATTGATAGCTCCGTGAGCTCGAGCCCGCTCGAGTTAGCTCGTGTCACGTTCGCGAACTAATCCTGCCCATTTAGCAAATACGTGACTATACACTTGGCTGCTATACGTTGGTCGTGTTATATGGAATTCGATTAGTTATCTTTGATATTAATCTGTTTTAAGCTATCATACACTGATTACCTACTTGGCAAAACATCCATCTTTCCAACATTATCATTATCTATGTTTTCTAATCTGTTTAGACTTGAAAATATACTTGTGAAACATTTAGTATATTAACATTAATTAATAACACATTTAATATATTTACTGAAACAATCTCCGTATTTAATAAATAATTATAGTTTAATTTCCTTCAATGTCATATAAAATTTCTCTATATATAATTACTAGCTGTGCCCGCGGCTTCGCCCGCGTTGAAATTAGTGTGTCACAAATTTTTGCCGGCAAACTTCCAGTGAAACTCTCATCAAAATCGGCTTAGCCGTTCCGTAAACCTTCCTCTTGCCAATGGTGGAGCCCTCTACAATTGTGAAACCGCATGAAAATCCGTTCAGTAAATTTTGAGCTAATCGATCACATACACTTTTGGGGACTTTGTTTATAATACACTAACTGTTGCCCGCGATTACGTCCTCGTGGTTATGAAGATATGTATTACTATTAAGATGTTTAACGCAAATTATTTTTTTATTTCAGTCACTTGAAATGCTTATCAAACAGTAACTTTTTAAAAGGCACAATTTAGTATAATTTAATAGTTAGTTTTATAAAACCTCTCTATACACCACATTTTTGGTTTTATTTTCAGGCTGTATATGTTTCATACAAACTATCAACCCCAATTAAACCCCCTTAGCGATGGAATATCGTAAAATCCGTTCTCAGCGGACGTCTGTTAACTATAATTTACATCCCGGCCAAAATTTCATCTTTGTCCATCTTGGATGGATGGACCATCCAGCGGTTTTTGAGTACTCGTGATGAGTGAGTCAGTGACCTTTCTCTTTTATATATATAGATTACGATGCATTATTTAGACACCTCCTCACCATCTATAGAGCATATATTTTAAATTTCAAGTATCTTACTTCAAAAACATAAGACTTTCATACAAACTTCCGACCCCCGTTTTATATATTTTTAGGAGTCGGTTTTCGTAAAATCAGTTCTTAGCGGATGTTTACGCCCCATAAGGAACCTACCTGCCAAATTTCAAGTTTGTAGCTGTTATAGTTTCGGAGGTTTCGTGATGAGTGTGTCAACCTACCATCCCTCGTTTTAACTCCAAAAGAGAGTTGATTTCTACAGATACATTATTTAGTCACCTTTCTACCATCTATAGAGCATACATTTTAAATTTCAAGTCTCTTACTTCAAAAAAATAGGACTTTCATACAAACTTCCAAACCCCGTTTTATCCCTTTAAGGGTCGAATTTCATAAAATCAGCTCTTAGCGGATGTTTACGCCCTATAAGGAACCTACTTGCCAAATTTCAAGTTTTTAGCTATTATAGTTTCGGAGATTTCGTAATGAGGGAGTCAACCTACCATTCCCCGTTTTAACCCCAAAAAGGAGTTGACTTCTAAAGATACATTATTTGGACACCTTCTCACTATCTAAAGAGCGTACATTTTAAATTTCAAGTCTCTTACTTCAAAACCATAGGACTTTCATACAAATTTCCAACCCCCTTTTTACCCCCTTAGGGGTCGAATTTCGTAAAACCCATTCTTAGCGAATGTTTACGCTCTATAAGGAGCCTTCCTGCCAAATTTCAAGTTTGTAGCTATTATAGTTTCGGAGATTTCGCGATGAGTGAGTCAGCCTACCATCCCCCGTTTTAGCCCCAAAAGGGAGTTAATTTCTAATGATACATTATTTGGACACCTTTTCACCATCTATAGAGCTTACATTTTAAATTTCAAGTCTCTTACTTCAAAAACATAGGACTTTCATACAAACTTCCAACCCCCGTTTTACCCCCTTAGGGGTCGAGTTTCGTAAAATCCGTTCTTAGCTGATGCCTACGTCTTATAAGGAACCTACCTGCCAAATTTTAAGTTTGTGGGTGTAATAGTTTCGGAGATTTCGTGATGAGTGAGTGACCTTTCGCTTTTATATATATTATAGATTAAATAGCCTTCTTGTGTAAACGACCTTAAGTGACTCGCTTTCGATCGGCCCTGACCGAAACGGGCCATTTGTTTTTACATGAGACAATACGCAAAAAGTGTACAGGAATCAATAGAAAAAGATTTTCCAAAAAAAAAAATCGAGAGCGAAGGTAATAGAAAAAGCTATAAAGGAAGTGGATCAGCGGAGTCCGAGCGTGACTGGTCGTGGTCGAGTCAACAGCCGCGTGACTCAAGGAGCGAGAACCGATGATCTGTCTCGATCATTTGGTATGCGACCTGAAACCTCTAATTCAGAGTTCAAATCAAATTGTAAGCAATACTCAAACAGAAAGCAAAGCAATTTAGTGTATCTTGGATCAAACTATGCACCAATATCTATAAAGTTCTGTTTAAGTGTGAAAAAAAACTTTCGTAAACAACAATTTGTGTTCCAAAAATTTCCATAGACATTCAAATTATGTCCATCCGTGAATTATTGTTACTACGTACATACACATGTACGTAAACATCCCGCTAGACTTGTTAGTGGAAATCACGTTGAGATAATACGCGTAATAATGCTGTCAACATTTGGTCAATATTGAACTACTGAAATTGTACATTTACGGAAATAAATCTACGATATGACTGTGTATTTTTAGTATCAGATTTTTAATTAGTTGTAATATAGATTCAAATGCGATTTTTTTGTTGCATAAAAGTGGCACATTTCATAATAATTTATTATTCACATATAGAAACACACGGTATAATAGAAAAAAAATGTTAATTTTATTTCGGAAATAGCCATAAAAACTTATGGAATGTCATAGTTTTATAATATTAGTCAAAAGCAACTGTAGCTTTAACAGTGTATAGGTAACGTGACACAAACGAGGGTAAAAAAAGATTATCTTTATGAAGGCATTAGAAGAGAGTGCTGAAGGAAATGTTGTAAGTACGTTACTTAGTGTTTGTCACTACTCCGCGAGTCTATTTAGGCTGTGTTCGGAACGGGAAATAGTGAGGAATTCTTTAAGCCTTAAAACGGTAAGAGGTCGTTGTATAAGTCTGGTATTTTAGAGCTTCTTATATATATTCATAAAGTTTTATCTTTAATGTTTTAGTGATATTTTTTATGTTTCCAATTTTAATTATTTTATGATTATTAATTGTATTATTTTTGGATGTTAAGATATATATTTTTAAATAGCTGGCCCGGCAAATGTTGTTTTGTCACTAAATACTATTTAAAAATAGGGGTTGGTGGTGAAGGGTTAAAATTTAGGGTTGTATGTATTTTTCAGTGCCAAATCATAATAACTTAGGGTTTTAAAAAATAGTTTGCGACCAATTCTCAGAACTACCAAATATGCAAAAAAAATATATAGGACTCCGTCAAGCCGTTTTGAAGGAATTTGGCCCCCTAACACTGTGACACGAGAATTTTATATATTAGATAAAAGCCTTGTCATTTTATTTTTTGTAACCTAGAGATGTCTAAAAAGCATAATAAAGCGTAATGCAGCCGAGGTGGCTAAGTCGGTACACAGAGTGAATTTATTTCAAACGGTCGATGGTTCAAAACCAATTTTTTGCCTTACTTGTTTTGCCTAGATTTGGAAAATATTACGCAAGAACCAGCTACTACAACAGGAAGAAATTTCAGACTTACCTACTCCAAAAGTTCTCGCTGTACTACTAGATTTAAAAGTGTTTCTGAAATCTTCTTGAATAAAGCATTTTTTGATTTAGATTGAAGCAAGCCGTAATATATATTTAATGGTATAACTAAAGTAGACATAGCGCTCAAACGTGTTCTCTTGTATCTTGTCATTCAAACGAAAAAAAACGGCTTCAATTACATCGACAAGTAATACAACGTAATTCGACGAAAAAATAGTCAAGTAAATACGCGTTATCAAATATTACTCAAAAAGTTGTTATCAGATCTCGATGAAATTTTAATGTGACTACATGATAAATGTCAGCTTTCGATTAAATTAAAAATCATCAAAATCGGTCCACCCAGTCAATGTTCAAGTTCAAAGTTCTGATGTAACATATATAAAAAAAAAGTCGAATTGAGAACCTCCTCCTTTTTTGGACGTCGGTTAAAAATCACTCCAATTACAAACAACGAAAAAAAAAACGAGCGCATTTTTAAACACTTCATTTATTTTCAATATTTACTCAGGTACACATTAAATTTTTCGACAATTAAATTTACATAAGTTGTTTGATCCCCACGTGTGGTCTTGTTAAATTTCGATACATAGAAATATAAGCCTTATTTCTAAGGAAGGAAGGTTTATTTTGTAGTGTAGATTTTATTTTGTGAATTGTTTGCACAGTTGACGCTCACATTTGCGCCTTGTTCGTTCGTTTTATCGAGGGCTAAGAAACTCAAACATTGATGTTCCGAAAATGTTAAAATCGTGTCGCATTGGTGGCGCGTCGTGGGACGAACCTTTCGTGACTCGAATTATTTTTAATTACTTTGTATCCATTCTTGAATTCCTAAAACTTCAAAAAAAAAACCGGAAAAATTGTTTAAATTAATAATAGTTCTAAAGTATTAAAAAGTTAATTTTGGCGAAATATTATAAATTTTTCTTTTTTAGTATGAAATTAAAAAATACTTAAGACGTTCCAACACAAGGCAAAAACAGTTTTCTTCCATGATATTGATAGAGACACGAAGTCATTCGCCATTGTTAAACTTCGGATAGGCAAATACACATGAGAAGCGGATTGGCAACAATTTCTCACGGCCTACGTTTTCCCAATACGTACTGCAGCACAGAAGTTATCACAGATTAGAATGAGATACAGTGAAGTTTTTAAACCCGACGGCTGCGGATTTTGACTCCCGCTTGAGGCATATATCCATGAACCCAAATTAATCCCCTTTCTTCAACCCTTTTCTTATAAAGAGTGTTATGTATATAAGAAAAACGATTAAAAGCAGTTTCAATTCAGTTAGGTTCATCTATATGAGTATATGCACTAATATTATAAATATGAAAAGTTTGTTCTTTGTTTGCCAAGCGCGCTAATCTCAGGAACAACTAGATAGTCCATAATAATAATAATAATAATTGTTTATTTGTAAGATGGTGTTGAAGTTGTACAATATTAACATTAGTATAGTCCAAACATATTCCACCTTACGGTGTGCAAATATTAAATATAAATGTGGTTCAATACAATATATTTAATAGGTAGAGATATAGTCCGTTTCTCAAGGATGGCGACTATAGGCCATTATATATATTATATTTTGCTTTTTTTCTCTAACTCACGTGGGTAAAACCGCGGAGCACACCTAGTTAAGTAATATGTATTATTTATTCTTCAGTATTCACGGAAGGTAAGCGACCCCACGTCGCGTCGATGAAATTTGAAACAGTTTCCGTATATGCCGAACTCCGGACTGGCTGTTATACAACTAACTCGATAACGCTGACTCAGGGGCTTGCGAGTTGAGCTCCGTTTCGACAACAATGGGGACAAAAGCTTCAATTACTAAGTCTTATATTTCACTAGCTGTACCCCGCGATTTCGTACGCGTTAATTATTTGAGGAATAATTGTGTTTACTTGCAAAGTAAAAATAAACCGACATCAAATACATCGACAAGTTGGTCATAGAACTAAAGAAAAATACACGTTATAAAAGTTTACTCAAAAAGTAGTCATTAAACTTTGATCAAATTTAAGTGAAATCACACGACAATCATAAGCTTTCGATTAAAGTAAAAATTATTAAAATCGGTTAACCCAATGAAAATTTATATAGTATAATAAACGTAGGTCAACGAAAAAATAGTCAAGTAAATACGCATTATTAGACATTACTCGAAAAGTTCTCGTCAGATCTCAATTAAATTTAAATGGGACCAAGTGACACGCAACACCTTTCGATTAAAAAAAAAAAACATGGAAATCGGTCAATCCAGTCCAAAGTCCTGATGTAACTTTCATAAAAAAAATACAATCGAATTGAGAACCTCCTCTTTTTTGTAAGTCGGTAAAAAAATTGTCTATAGCCTTCATCTATCCACCACAAAATATTAATTCAATTCGAATCAGTAGATTAAACAAACAAAGTAATAAACATTTCAGCTTTATAATATTAGTACGGATTACTCATAATATACCGCAGTCCTGTCTGTATAACTGACTACCCTACTCTGTCTACAGAGGTAAAGTTAGATATCTGCTTTGAACAAATTTATCTATTACTTCAAATAAATTTTAGCAGTCGAGATGTCTATCGTTGTCGGTCTCTTAGCCGTGCCTCGGGTAGCAAATGTGGCTGTTGATGAATTGGTGATGAACTTTCATTGTTATTTTACAACGGTATGTAATAGTCAATGTAGTTTTACATACCCTCGAGGTTGTAATATTGTTGACAGTTGAGTGGAACCGGCTAGGAACTTAAAATCAGTACATAAAAGTACATTTACTCTTACAAAAACGACAATACGTCATTTAATAAATAATTGATAAAATAAATAAATAAACGGGGGTCCGGAAACACACAATACACAAGCACAATGCGTAAAAAGAGACATGACCTCTTATATGAAAACCAGAGTTACTAAAACGACACATTTATCAAGATATACTGAGTTGTAAAGAGACAATAGTTGGTTATGACGGATTTGGTAATTATTAATCTACTATGCTCAGTATGTAACGAGACATACCACAAAAGTGACTACGCAGCGATGGTCTACGAAGCTAATAAGCTGAGTAACGAATGTGTTTATCATGTCTGCGAACAAATCACCGGTATTATCATAAACAATAATCTCGGGCTGGAACATCGCCAGGCGAGTCGACTCAGCTTGCTCGGCTCTTCGGAACTGTCGTAAGGCTTCATAAACTTCAACCGAGCGAATGTATGTCACGTACAGAAGACGAACTCTAAAATTAAGTATACATTGCATTATATTGAAATATTAGATGCTATTATGGTAAGATATACAGTAATTTTCTTTATTATATCATTATATATTCGGTATAGTTTAAGTAGGCGTGGAAAGATATATTTGTAAATGAAACTTCTTTAGAACCGTTGTGATTTGAAACTCGATAAACGATAATGCCTAACGATAAAGAAAGATACACATAAATGTATAGGAGAGAAAGAGATGGAATACATTACCGCTCAAAACGCGTACGCGACGCGCTTTGCATGGCGCTTACGACCTTTTTCACGAGGCCGTGATCATCGTCGATAGAACAAATTACAACGACCTACCCTCCTACGATTTATCAGAAACTTCACTTCTGCCGTGTGGTAGTGTGTGGTGTTCTGTGTGTGGGATCCACATACACACTTTTTTTATACATTGTTGCCTGCACACCTATAATATTTTTTCTCTATTTTCTAACTACGTATGTAATTTTATCCTTAATTTAAAACAGTATCTGTTACATAACATTTATCTCACATTTAAACGTTTTGTTTTCGCTACGAATACAAAGTTTTAAATGGAGCCTTTATTTCAGTGTTTGTTTATTTGTGTGTAATTATGCTCCGATAATTCTCCTACGTGGAGAAAGAGGCCTATGCTTAGCACTGGGATGTTACAGGCTGTATCGTATAGCGTATTAAGTGGTCGTAAATATATTCATGTAATTTAGAAAAAGTAAAATAACATAATTGTCGAAAAAGAAAACTTTTTTCAATACCCTATATTAACACGAATTGTACATATTATGTCTGTATAGGTGTGTTACACATTTTGATAAACATTTAGTAATGACAAGAAATACTCTAAAAGCTTAAATAAATACCTAACAGTAAATGCATTTTAAGCTTATTATAAATACATAGCCTTTGTAAAGAACCCTACCAATTATGAACAAAACATGAAACATCGCACGATACACGTCTCTGTGAATGGCAAGCTTAACTCTATATTAGGGATTGGTTCAATTTTAATTAGACGGCCTCGCCGCCCCAGTGGGGACCGTCGCTCAGGTGACAGCATCTGGAAAACGAAACATATTCCATGTTACGATAGAAACATTTAGCTCTGGATGTATCTATAATATTTTAGAACTTGACAAAAATATAGAGCAATGAAAATAACTTTCATTTAGGGATTAATCTATTTCTCATAAATTTAATAATTTTAGAAACTTTGATAAGGGATAAATTTAATAAATCTACAACTAAGATTATAGTCAGCGACGTACAATTATACTGACATGTAGATCTTAACTGAATAGTCGGTGATTTAAATCCGACTTATCCGAAAACGTCAGTAGAAACAAGTTTTCGTTTAAGCGCTTATCTATCTCCTTAACAAAGATCTCTACTAAGTCAACAAATAACTTCTCAACTTCTTTCTTCCAACCTGTATCAACAAATACATCTCTGGTTAGTTCTTTAAAAATTCAATCAGACGTCGAGAGTATTGTACATACTACAATACTACATACATCAGGTAAATTTGATCTGCAAAGTAAGTAAATACATGTGACACAAACACACACATACACGAAACACCTCGCTGCTTATTGATTTAATTAAACACACAAGTGGTTACGCAACAGGAATGTACGAGTACGCAACAGCAGCTAAATTAGATGAATCTGTTTATTTTGTTACGCAAACTGCCTAAACAGGGGCTGCAGTCACACCGAGGTGACATTATCGCGGAAATGAAATACACTCGTCCGTGAGAGCAATGTGGAGCTGCGGAGGGGAAATGGAGTTTATGAATTTTGAATAATCTCTTTCGCGGTCGTGTATGTTACAGAAAGGTAGTCTTTAGAAATGGGAACATATTTTCTTATCAAGACGCGCATGTTTTTAATTTCTACCTTAATAAAGTTATTGTAGTATCGTGCGTACACTATGACATGAGTTTTATTTTTCTGTATCGTTTTATAAATATACTAGCGACCCGCGATGAAGCTAGCTTATAGCATGGTTATTAACATAATAACAACATTCAAATATGCGTCGTTAGATTACACGTTGTTACAGAATGCGTTGAAGAAATAAAGGTTCACTGCTCGTTCCCCGTAGGTGATAGCGTGATAATTTGTTGCCTATATGTTGACCCAACTTCTTAATAATATTCGTGCCAAATTTGAAGTAAATCCATGCAGTACTTTTTGAGTTTATCCCGGACATACATACAGACAAACAGACAAACAGACAAAAATTTTAAAAACTAAATTTTTGGCTTCGGTATCGATTGTAGATCACACTCCAAGTATTATTTTAAAAAAATATTCAATGTACAGTTTTGACTTTCCTACCATTTTATTATATGTATAGATATGAACATCAAGAGAGTCAAGTTTAAGACGATGGGCTTGTTGTAGGTACTACAGTAATAACTAAATCGTATCGTGACAGTAAAACAAAAAATTACAACTACCAAAGTCGCAATATGTGTACCAGGGAAACATAATCGGCTAGGAGTTTTATTTGTTTGTTTGATCAAACGAACGCCCCAAAACGGGACAAAAGACTGTTATTAGCGACAGCTTGTTTTCTATTTTTTTGTAAATGCACAACCAAACCTTGCTTTGCTATTTGTATGTTAATTAAAATTAACTGGCGCTTGTCATCAGCTTTGTATTCTTAATTAGCATAACTATTATATCATTCTATATTATTTAAAACTATATGATTATATTACAACGTCGAGCTAATAATTACAAAGACACCTAAGCTATAAGCAAAAACACTACATCTATATCTGCTAGCCTGAAAGATAAAATATTTTTCCTAGGATGTTGCGATAACAATTTATTCAGATTTCCTTATCATACTTTATATCTCCCGGTTCCGTCGAGCATGAGATAAATTTGAAACATTTTGAAGAATGTCGTCGATCGGGAGTTCTCAACACCCCGTCCCACTTGAAGCAGGTATTTTCTTGCTTTGATGTTTATTCTGGTTAGTCCCACCACTTGCTTCATATCCATTGTAAACTCATAAACCATAGTTGCTTTTATACATACATAACAAAGATCGTTACAGTTAAAGATCTTTGTTAAGTAAATTATTTGTATAAATGTAGTAAAATAGCGTGGCAAATTAGACTGCATGTCTTTTCCTGTATAGAAGTTATCTACGACCAGAAGTGGAAATTTTAAAGCGCAGTTGTATATTGCGTTACAACATCCAATCAAATTGACTTTGCCATCTCTCTATTACGAGATATCGTTAAATGTAAGTATTCAATTTACAATTAGACTTTGAAAGCGTTGAAATCGCTTCTCAGATTTTACGATCAATGAGTAGCTGAGAAATTCATTCGGAAAGTATTTTGATAAATTAGTTTACATGAACCGCATCTTAACCGCATCACCGTGTTATTGTTGGATTTTAGACCTTATGGTTATAATAATAAGTTCTACAAGCATGTTTCATTACTGCGGTGTCGTGATCACTCGCCGTAAAATATTGTCACACGGTTCTTTCTGGGAAAGAGATCGTATCAACATGATTGTATGGAAACAACGGAAAAAGTGATAAACGTGGTTGGGTTCGAGCGCTGGCTCTGATAGGCGTCTGGTCAATCTCTATTACTTAATGTTTTTATTTAGAAAGTGTCTGCGGATTAGCAAGCGGGTCAATCATCTAATGTCAGTTAATCACCATTGCCCAAAGACAGTTACAACTTCTAACCTGTGACCGATAAACTGTAACATAGAACGATTATCAACGAAGAAGACCGTGCATTAACTCCACAAGATTCAACACACCGCTGTCCTTTATGCGTAGCATTGCATTCGCATCGTAGCATTTGTGTTTTTTCCATAAATCGTGACAAACATTAATTTTACACGTGAAGGACTTAAACTTCAAGATTATGGCTTGTTAATGTTTTTTTTTTGTCCAGGGAAAGATATTTGCTAATAGAATAAGACCAGATTAATAATTTATAGTTCCAGTTAAAAAATAAACGAAGTATATAATTTCGTACAAGATTACATAAATGACAAAAAGAAGAAGAAGAATGAAGAAGGATTAGAAATATGGTGATCTGAAAACATGAATAATAAAAGCACATCGCCAGATCACGATAAACATCTTTACGGTGTATACCAATATTTGTATTGCGCGAGAATCTAATCTGCTACTGCTACGATTACAGCTACAACAGTGCGTTACTATGACCACTGTACCAATCCATCCAACATCAAACAATACATCTGCGTACTACTTATTTCCTACCACGCGAATGAATTCACGGTCGAAATTTAGTGGTCAATAAATACTATTTTCTGATTAGTGATGTCTATATGTGTGACTAGAACGTTACAGCGACGTCAGGCCGCGTTGACGCAAGCGTGACGTCACAGACACGTAACGAGATGAACAAACGCGATAACACTTAATCAATTATCAGAACTGCGTGAGTTCGTATTTCACTCAATATAAGTATTTTCACTCAATTCAACTCCCACGTGACGCGTGCTTTCAAGATTAATTTGACGCTATTGACATTGTAATTTTACGCAAATATAATATATACGAATCTGAGTAGGTGTACTTGTGTAAAATTTGGCTGTAATTACTACTATTAAAAACCTTTTCTGTCGACGATGAGTCGATAAAGTTCGTGCCTCAATTTTTATCAAAAACAACCTTGTCCTTACAGTAATTAATAAAAATATCCAAGTTAATTAGTTTAATAGTAGCAGAGTATTGTCCAAGTTAGCGTCGCAGAATAACTTTCTGGAGCCTAAGCTTTTAATGTACAGGTTATCATTAATTGTATACAAATTTTTTGATTATTTTTTTGGATAATCATGTAAATTACAAATTCATTTAATTCCTAAATTAAGTAAATATAATTCCTATGAAAAAAGCAATAGGTACCTAATTTGTACCCGTATATTCTGTTATAGTAACTTAACTGAGGGTAACAATTATGTTACTTCGAGTCCAGTTCGAACGTAGACTTTAGTAATTTGTTTGTAAAACTAAAAGGGGTTTTTTCTGTTAAATTCGTGCTGTTTGTTTTAGTGTGTGTTCGCCAGAGTTCAGGGAAGTCGTGTATCGATGCATTATTGGAGGCGTTCGAAGTGTCGGTTTCAAGGAAACCATTGTTCTTCGTTGGACGCTCGTTAATAAAATTCCACCGCTGTTTGCTGATGCCTTAGTTCGCCCTGCGTAAACATCGCAGGTAAATACACCAAATCGAATGCAATGCGGCTTCGGACGAACGCGTTCTTAAAGCGATGGAATTAGAGCTCAAGTTGGTTTGCAGTAAAATCGAAGAAGTTTGTTGGGGAGTTAACTTGAATTCGTGTCCAAGTTGTTAGGGATTTCGAATGTACCTGAACGTAATCAAACTACACATACCGATGGTGAGCTAACACAATTGTACACAATACATTTCTTGTTATCTTCTGGCGTTCAAGAGGCGTATTTATTTTAGGGCAGCACTCTATTGTGTGTTTAGAATTAAGTTTGCGTGTAGAAGTGTTTGGGCAGACGTCGAAATTGTGGTCGGTCTCGTATTAAGCGGGTATCGACTGTCTCGAGGGAGGTCGTGTTTGTTCACTATTCTCGTCAGCTCCGGAGACATTTGACTCGACAAAACTCTATTCCATTATGAGTATTTGTATTGACGTATAGAATAACTTCACAATACCTCCCTGACGAACACTTGTTCAGCTGAGCGAATACGACTATGGACTTTACGTTTTGGGGATAGAGAAGTGATCGGCATGAATTTTCAGATAATGGTTGGACTAATATACACGTTTAGCAGACAATAGTAATAATTACGAGTTAGTTTTTGTCACGCGTGAGGTCCGTCGTGACAACGTGACGCCCACGTTCTGTAGACTTCAATCGACAATTTACAGTTTCAGCTTATTCGAAGTACCTTTTATGATAACTTTCCATAAAAATCTGGCGCCAAACACGAATCCACACATTGAAATGTAGGTAAATAAAATAGAGACGAACACTCATTGCTCTCGACATAGCTGAGATTTTAACACGATTTCCTGTAACTCGAGTTTCGTTTCGTGGAAAATTTCAAAAGGAATAATCTCGAACATTTTTACTTTCAAATACGCCAATATCGTATGCAATTGAAATCGTATGTAACTGAGATATTTCGTCATAAATATCGAAAATAAATATTTTCATATTTACACATTTTTATTTCGTTAAAAAACTGTGGTCTTGTGTTTGTAAATTCTGAATATATATGGACATGTTTTTAAATATTAATAACATACACAAACGCTCGTTTGTGCCGTAGGTAATGCCTGTGATTTAGTAACAATCTACTGATAAGAGTATACACATATTATAATTAAACAACTTCTTTGGATTTTATGCGGTTAATTAAGTTTTTTAATTTCCCGACGTTTCGGATAACGATAAAATCCGAAAAAGTTGTTTCACTCAAAGCACTGACCCCTAAAATCGAACCCCTAATCCTATAGTAGAAAGCAACGTTGCGTCACTGCCAACAAGGCTAATGGGCCAGTCTACCGACACTGCCAAAGAAATTGGTACTGAGTTAAAATAACATAATATTTAAAACAGATGATTAGAAAAAAAAATCAGAGTTCTTATAAAATGTTAATTGTGTACATTTGCTTATTATTTACGTCCTCTGCGGCTGTAACGCATTATAAATATTTAATTTGTGAAACGAAAACGCGGTCGTCGTGCACATAGTGACTACGTATCATTTCACTCTGTAACTCTGTTGTAAACACGTTAAGTTATTAATCCAGTGCTTTTTGTACTGAGTCAAGTAAATTAACCACAAATGTAAAAAAAAAATGTAAAAATTGATGATTATTAGTCTCAAGAATAATCTCAATAGATTACTCAATAGATGACAAACTTTCCATTTAAACTTTCAACCCCTATTCCAAACCTTCTGAGGTATAATTTTTTAGTATCCATAATTTAATTATCTATCTCATTCTTTTGTAACTGTGGTAGGGTACGGCAGGAAACATCCTCTCGAAATCTCGAGCACCCGACTGGACAAGTGAATCGGCCTTACAGAAGTTCACAGCTAAATAATACTGCTTTCAAGCAGTGTTGTGTTCCTGTGGCGAGTAAGGGGACCAGTACAGAGGTGGTGTATACAGATAGGGTCGACGAAGCGTTTGCGATGCTTCTCCCGTTGCAGACGTCTATAAGCTACGGTAATCGATTGCCATTACCCTTGTTTGTTAGTAAGCAAAATGAAGGACCTCTAATTTACGCACATACAAATTCTATGTCCTTGTTTTATACCTAAAAAAATGTTATTAAGGGAGGTAGTGAAAAAGTTGGGATTTTAAATGTTTCTGTTATGAAACGAGGCATCTTACAATTGTCATATTATACTAACCCGATACACAATTATTCATAAGGATAATTATAGTAAGAAATCAAAGATCTTGCTTCCACTGTTGTAAAAATTTATATTTTCGTATTAATAAAAAAACACAGTTTCCCTTAAAAATAAGAACGTTCCTGGAAAAATTCTTACCTATTCGAAGTAAATTACCGCTAGTACTGAAATATGTTTCTTTAAAAAACCGGCAACAACTCATTAACGATCTGAACTCAATTCAATACAACAACACATTAAATTAAATTGTATCCATACGTGATGGAATTCAATTAATTTCGCAACTTCGAAAACATTCAGTGCAATAGTGTGTGAAACAATACAGAAGATAAAATTGTAATTCCATTGCTGGCTCTATTGTCTGTTGTTCTATAGGTATCTAGTAATTGGGTCAGTGTATTTGCAACAATAGTAAAATCACAATGCATGTGCATATTATGTATGTAGGTTATAAAAATAAATAGGTCACTACATCATCAACGATTGGTGCAGTGTTACAGCAACTAATTCTTGCAATATATTGTACGGTTTCGATTATCGCTCATACAAATATTTGTATAATTAAAACCGGGGTAGCTCGTGGGTTTTAGTTGTGCTATGGGTGTTTTTAAATTCACGAAAAAGAATTCTCAACATATGAGATATACACACACACACACACACACACACACAATAAATCAATCACAACATAGAGAAAAAATCATTAAATGTTTTATATTATATATACATCTACTAGCTAACCCCGCAAACGTTGTTTTGCCTTATATGTTATTAACCCCCTTAATCCCTAATAACTTCGGCCCATGAAAAATAGATGTTGTTCGATTCTCAGACCTACCCAATATGCACATAAAATTTCATGAGAATCGGTCAAGCTGTTTCGGAGGAGTATAACTACAAACACCGCGACACGAGAATTTTATATATTAGATAAAGCATTAACATCTATATTTCTTTTACATTCTCAATCAATCTTACAAACAGACGCTTAGACAATTTACTCAAAACTAACACATATATTATATTTATATAAATGTTTGTGTGTTCAATATCCAAGATCTGATACGTCACGTAGGAGGCTGCGAGACGGAGACAGTTACAGATAGCGACGCGGGGCACGAGAAGCGCATGTCACATGTCACATGTAGAAACATGCGGAACATGCGGAATGTGCATTACATGAAATAAATGAGAACACGTGCTTACATATCGCTTGTGACTCCTGTGAGACAGAACAACGCGGAGATAAACAACTGTTTTGTTCTAGACTGAGAATTATTTGACTTATTTGTAGCGGACGGTATACTTTTAAGTATTTTTTAAGAATTATATGGTCTTTAAGAATATATTATTTATTACACAATGAAAGTATAACGTTATGTTAAGATACATTAAATAACTTAAAGCTTGTTATTTCGGACTAAAGTTATCATTTTCCTATAGATATCAAAATGTCTTCTAAAGCTAGGTTTATTGTTTAAATATAAGTAATTATTATATAGTCTGTATAAACGTAAATAAATATAATCTAAAATTTATATTTAAAATGTAATTAATCATCGATTAAAGATGTTTGTAAGAGTAGGAACTGTAATAAAAATAGGTAAAAAAACTTTTTAAGTTAAACGGTTTTATGTTAAACATACATTGCAATGTTTAAGATAAATGTACTAAAAACCAAAAAATAATAAAATAGATACAGTCGTGGGAATTATAAACATATGCATAGACTAGACTAAAATAAAACCGTGGGGCACGTCAATTGTCTACAAATTATCGACTTAATGTGCGATAGAAGAATCGTTTAATTCGTCGTTAAAATAGGCAGTTGGCCCGCAGACGGTGAGGAAATTACTTACTATTTTCTTGCTCATGGAAATTCCAATAGTTATACAGTCCATGTAAATAAAAGAGATGTTTCAACTTGTAGACAATTGACGTGCCCCACGGTTTTATTTTAGTCTAGTCTATGCATATGTTTATAATTCCCACGACTGTATCTATTTTATTATTTTTTGGTTTTTAGTACATTTATCTTAAACATTGCAATGTATGTTTAACATAAAACCGTTTAACTTAAAAAGTTTTTTTACCTATTTTTATTTTCTAGTTTTTAGTTTTTATTTCGCATTCTGTTTAATTCATTTAGTGCTTCATTATTGCAAGGCCCATCTTAAATATTGAGGTTGTATAGTGCACTGTATTCTTCTTGTCAAGCCCTTTTATTTGATACCCATATTGGTGGGATTGATAAAAAATTGTTATCAGACATTTGGTAGCGGCGGCCAGCTTAGATTTCAATTTTGCATAGTAAATTGTATTCTACTTGTTGAGACCTTTCATTTGATACCCATGTTGATGGGATTGATAAAACCTAAGCTATCCGCCATTTTGTAGAGGCCGCCATCTTGGATTTTAATTTTATATAGTACATTGATTATACTGGTTGAGCACTTTCATTTGATACCCATATTGATGGGATCGATAAAACCTACGTTAGCCGCCATTTTGTAGCGGCCGCCATCTTGTATTTCAATTTTTTATAGTATATTGTATTTTGCTTGTTGAGCCCTTTCATTTGATACCCATATTGATGGGATTGATAAAACCTACGTTATCCGCCATTTTGTAGCGGCCGCCATCTTGGATTTCAATTTTTTATAGTATATTGTATTCTGCTTGTTGAGCCCTTTCATTTGATACCCATATTGATGGGATCAATAAAACATAAATTATCCGCCATTTTGTAACGGCGGCCATCTTGAATTTATAATGATAATGAATAAACATAATTGTATTGTCACCAAAATCCAAAGTGTATACAAAATTTCAGATTAATCGGTTGACAGGAAGAGGGTGAAATTTGAATTACTAAATTTGACCCAAGAATAAATAATAAATAAAAAATAAAACAAACGGGGTGAGCTAAATAAAACCGTTTAAAAATACACATACTTATAGGTGTATTTCTATAAAGGTACTCTTCAATAGCTAGCGCAGTGTTTACCAAAGTGGGCGATAACGCCCCCTTGTAGGCGCTGCAGTACTAAAGGGTAAGAGACCTAGAAAAAAAATGGTGCCGTTGTGTAGAGGCTTGGGGGGCGATTTGTCAATTAATCTAATAGGGGTCTCGACTAGAACTTGTGAATATCAACTAATATTCATTAAAAGATTGCTCAAAGGAGGCACTATAAAATAATTTATTTCCTTAGTGGGCAGTAGACAAAATAAGTTTGGGAACCCCTGAGCTAGAGTGTGTCACGCAGTGCCGGTAGACAACAGACAGTCGATACATCACTGTCAGCAAGTTTTTACTCTGTCACCGTCGCTCATTAACACTGCTTGCGCTCAACGTACACTGAAAAGATACTGACATGCAACGCAGCACAGCTTAAACTGTCCACTATAGCTATACGGTACACATTAAACTAACATCATTACACTTCTGTGTGTCAATAAACATGTAGCACGGAAATACAAACGAATCCATGACTCAAAATGTAGCGTTCCACTGCTGAGTCAATATTTCTTTTTCAATTAAGGAGGAGGGTCAGAACTAGGAGCTTAACCCAAAACGCGATAACCTTGTGGATAGGCACATGATTTACCTACCACGAATAATGATATCACGTGTTAAAACCAAAACCGACAGCTTAACGTGCTCTCCGAGGCAAGGTGAGGAGTTCCATCACCAGATCATGATAAATAATACATAAATAGCTAGAACCGAACCAGTGGCAGGTGCATCTTTTGTAAAAACCATGATTAACTCGTATAAACCTAAAGACGTCGTGTACTCTTGTTCCTAACAAAATAATAATTTCCACGTATATTTTTCTATAAATAAATATGTGGCTACCCTCAGGTCAGCAAGTGTTTGTCAAAAGAAAGCTACAGATAACATAACATAACATAACATAACATAACATAACATAACATAACATAACATAACATAACATAACATAATATAACATAACATAACATAACAATACAATTAACTTAATTGTACACCGATACAGAAATAATACATATCAGATTGATTTTAACAGATTATCATAAGGTACAAAGGGCGACCTTATCGCTGAAAAGCGATCTCTTCCAGGCAACCTAGGGGCAGAGGAGATGGTATTGTTTCAGTGTAGGTGTACAAATTGAGACATAAACGTTTGAATATATTTACTTAAAACATATACATATAGTACATACATACATACACACAGATAGACAGATATGTATCAGTTTAGTAAGATACAAGCAAGATCACGTGTTAATAAGATTTAGATATAAGGATTAACAAGAAGAATCTTCGACTTGGGTCTAAGACACAAGAGCTCGTACAACTACACCAGATGTATGGAAGTCAAACTTGATATAAACTAGAAGTTACCAATGAAATCAAATAAACAAATAACTAAAACAGCATGTGACTTACCACGGTTTGATAGTCGATTGAATTTTTTTTATGTCACTAGGTCGGCAAACAAGCGTACGGCTCGCCTGATGGTAAGCGATTACCGTAGCTCATAGACGCCTGCAACACCAGAAGCATCGCAAGCGCGTTGCCGACCCAATCCCCAATCCCCCCAGGAGCTCTGGTCACCTTACTCACCAACAGGAACACAATACTGCTTGAAAACAGTATTATTTTGCTGTGATTTTCTGTAAGGTCGAGTTACTACCCCAGTCGGGCTGCTCCATATTTTGAGCAGAAAATTCCTGCTGTACCCTACCTCAGTTAAGTCTAATCTAAGTTCTATATTCACATTAAACAAACATGATTAAATTATAACATTAGTTATAATATGTTTAATATAATTAGTAATAATGAGAAACAAAGTGAAAGATAACACATTGAAAAATATAATTGAAATGACGTCGAAATAATATGGTATTCAATAATTCATAATCGAATTTCAATGAATTGAAATGAACGCAATTCAGTCATCGCCCGCCAGCAGAGTTTCTGAAAATTAACTAATTATAATAAGCTGTCGATGTTTTGATGATATTGAATAATTGATTTATTTCTATGTTTGAATTATGCTAGTATACTATTAGATGCTAATAGTGATTCTATATAATGACAATCTTTTGACAAAAAAAGATTTTATAGGCTACACATCGCGATTTCGCTTTTGTTATTCTGGATTTTCATCTTTCTGTGTACTTAGATTACAACACAATTAGTTCAGTAGTTTTTGCGTGAAAGAGTAACAAACATCCATCCACACATCCATCTTATGTTGTACATTAACCATTACTTTTAAATTGTACAAAAAATGACTGTGTATTGAATACACAAATATAATTTCTACATTATATACAAAAAAAATGTCACAGAAATATTTTTGTACATTCAAAGTAATGATGTAATTATTAATTTCATTAATTGAACGACTCAGTCGTGTATGTTAAACACGCTTCGCTGAATTTTAATATCTGTAATAAAATAACTGCATCCACATATACTACTTGCGTATGAGTAAAAGTAATAAGCAAGAACAACGCATATAATTGATGAGGCGTTGGCGCAACGGTCACAGCACTGGTTTGTGGCTGTTGCGCTGGCGGTTGCGGGTTCGATCTCCAGCAAACATTTGTATTGGGCCATACAGATGTTTGCTGTGGTCTGGGCGTTTGCGCTTGTGTATTGTGTGTGTTTCCGGACACCCGACACAGGAGCCTACTAGGGATCGTTGAGTGTGAACCGTTTATTTATTTATATAAAATAGCACATGGCCTCAGTTGTTATGCTAGAGCAACAAAAAGAACAATAACCGTTCGTATCATCGATCTATCTTCAAATTCAATCTATACAAATAAATAAAATTAAAGTGTCTGTTTTTAATATTAAAACAACCCTTTTTTACAAATGCATATGGTGTATACACGGTACATATACCAAAATTATATTTTTTAAAATTTTTGTCTGTCTGTCTGTTTGTCTGTTTGTTCCGGCTAATCTCTGAAACGGCCAGACCGATTATGACGGGACTTTCACTGGTAGTATAGCTGATGTAGTAAGGAGTAACTTGGGCTACTTTTATTTTAGAAATTTATTTATTTTATAACTCTGAGAACTGGGCAAAAACTTTTTTGTTAAATTCCACGCAGACGAAGTTGCGGGAACAGCTAATAAAACACAAATCACTGTTAATACCACCGAATAAAAAGGCTTATTTTCATCTCAATACCTTTTCATAACAGTCATAAATTTTCAAATTACAAAAATAATTTCATTATATTTTCATAAAAAATCAGATTTTATGAACATTGTTCAATCAAATTAATCGCCGTAGAAGACGGCTTATCGATTTGAATTTCAATTAGACAACGAGCGTGTTTGCTCTCACTCTAAAAAGGCAGGCTGTAATTACAATTACATTCAGCCTTTGTTCGAAAGTATCTCATACGTTCTACTTTGTAAAGAGATTTACAGACTACACGCATATACGTTATATAACCTGCGCTACTGTGCTCAGCGGTTTCAATTGCACTTAGCAGTGATAGATAATTAATTTATTAACTAAGAAATTGTCCTGTTAAACTTTCATCCTCATACAAATTTTAACCTTTATTAAGCAAGAAGTTTTCTAAAATCCATTTTCAGCGTCTCTTTCTCATTAATTTATCTACCTTTGAGTTAAATTTCAAATTTATAGATAAAATACTTTTTGATATTTTGTGATTAGGCAGCGAGCTAATGTTAATCAAATTTAACTTTTAAATTACAGATTAGAAACGCAAAGAATAAAGGTTATTCGGAAATTACACCACCTTTATTTGATGTGCAAATATCGTCCGCTGTTTTAAAAAAATCTGCGACCGCGGTCATCGCACCGCGTTCCGTGTGAGTTCCCCTAAAGTGTGAACTTATATCACCTGCTAAAATACAAACTAAACACACAATTCTCTTCACACTTGTTCGCAGTGAAGTCGGGCCGAATCATTTATAGTACTCGTTCTAATATCCGAACAATAGAGACTAACAGACGTATCTTTTATTATCATAGTTATAAGGTCCAGAATCTTACACTTAAGTTTTAGCGCTTTTCACACGTTACCAATATTTTAGCGGCCATCCGTCAACTTGGAAATATGTGACAACTCATCAACAACCCTGGTCTTTGAGATGAACTAATTTAAACGAAAATGTGTTCTAATCCATCCACACATAGTTCATTTTTATTCGATCGTGAATTCTTGTCTAACGCCCGCGTGTATGTGAGGACACGACTTCGTACTTCGTCTAACGCGTGAAGAACGAAAAGCCATTGGAAGTGGAATATATTTTTATAATGCGGTGGTCATGTGCGAAACATTACAAACAACACATCGTACTTGTTAAACTCGTAAAATGTTTAGTATTTTTCTATTTTAGCTTCAAGATAAGAGAACTAGACCTTTTATAAAGCTCGTTTGTAATATTCTAAGAATATTCCTATTTTTTATTTTATTTAATGCGTTGATGTTTGTCTTTATGTCATACTTTCAGTCTGAGTGAGGCTTTCTACGTATGTCCGTATTAACATAAACAAAGCAACATATTATAAGTAGTAGTAATAGTATACAATAGTACAGTTTTTCACTATATTATTTATCAACAAACAACTCGATTTTGTCTGGAGGGTTTAAAGTGTTTCATTACTAAAATCCTTTAGAAGTTTAGCTAATATCGTAATTTTAATTTTGGGCAAAGGATTTAGCTCCTGTATAAAAACTTGTAATTTTGCAATATATATAATCTATAGTCAATCCCTCTACTAATTAGAAAATATCCTACACAGAAAAACACTCATCAAATTCTACAAAAACTTGAAGATGATATCTTTTACGATTTAATACGTCAAAATAAACGAAATTTTTACTGTCGATCGCTAAATGTATCACAACAGGATCGACGATGTTATATAGCGTATTTTTTGTCACCAGATGGCATTACTACCAGCGCGGAGTTCCTCGTAGCTACAATAAAAACCGCGACATCATTCGCCTTACTCGCCATCTCCGGCATCTACTTCCTTCACGGGCGCTGCAAAAACAAACACACATCAATATTCAAGAGCCACTCTATGTAGTTTATAGGTAATTACTGCGCTTCGGTATTTTGTGCTAATTAAATTTCTTTAGAAATTACTTTTATGTTTTATTTGACTTGAATGATTAAATATAAAGAATCGTTTCACGTTATATTTAGTTCAAATTGTCAGAATTTCTAAACGTGTTTTATTTGTTAAATATAAGCTATCAAATATATATATAAGCTAGCATGGTCTGCTTAAAACCGCTAAAAGATAAAAACGGGGTATGTATTGATTTAAGGAATTAGGCTTAGTAATATTTGAATTTTGAAAGCACTACAACTTTCTTAGTTTGAATGTAGGTAAGTCAAAAGTAGGGACTGAATAAATGTCTGTTTTTATAACAACTGTTTTACGAATTTTTATAACAAATGGTGTATTTATTTTTGTCGTCAAAATAGAATACACTAATAGCTGTATATTCAAACTTCAAACGAATGTGAAATGAACGAACTGAACTGAACGAATCAGGCGTTGTTTACAAAACAAAACATGAAAAAAATTATGTGTCAGTTCCGACGCACGATCGGAGTTTACTCCTTTCGATCGTCTAATTAGGCACAAAAAAGGCTTACTAGTCTAAGAAAAAGAATAATACTAATTAATAGTAAATAAACGAATCAAATAACGTTACGAGAAACGTAACGATGTCATTCGTTATAGATTTTATTCTTCATATTTTTTTCATAAGAAGTTAGTCGTAAGAGGCGACTAAGGGATAACACAGTTTTGCTACCACCTTGGAACTTAAAAAGCCGACCGGTGGCGGGATAACCATCTAACTGCTGACTTTAAAATACACAGGCCGAAGACGGGCGGCAGCGTCTTCGGTGCGACAAAGCCAGCCGCGGTCACCAACCCGCCTGCCCAGCGTGGTGACTATGGGCAAAACACATGAGTTCACGTTTTTTGGCGTAAACTTATGGAGGCCTATGTCCAGCAGTGGACTATGATAGGCTGTAATGATGATGATGATGATGATTTTTTTCATACATAGAATAAATAACGTTGAACATACATGTTGTTAACTGGTGTAAAATTTTAACCAAAAAAAAGTAAAAGATAATGATATTGAAACATAAATTTATTCCTAGACAATTCCAATACGTTTAAATAATTCGTAAGTCACAACAACCGCTAACCGCTTAATTTACAGCCGACGTTTACAACTGGAAACGTTCGTGTTATTATTCATCGAATTGAACTCTGCGTCGATTTTCACACGCCGTCTCGTTCTCTTACTTTATAGTATTAAAATGTTTTAGTATGAATAATTTAGGTAATCGATTACATCAGTAAACGTCTGTGGCTAATCGGGATGATGCTCTGATGTCTGTCGTGAGAGCACTGAGGTTATGAAGTAACCGTTTGTATCTTAAGTTTTAACAATTGCAGATTGTTGGTCTCACGCTCACTACTTACTACAATGTACGCAGTGAAGTAGTTGGGTGTGTTATTTATACCTTTTGGTATATTTTTCCTGAACTGGTTTTTTTTTAAATGTAAGTGATGTCCACAGGCTTATAATGCCCGAGCTTTTGTTATTGCATTTTTTTTTTTTATATGCATCGGTACTTCACTACAGCTTTAGAAAACTTAAGAACTAGCCTTATAGTCTCAAAAATCGACGCGAGTCCATTGACCAAGACTATTCTATACTAAGAGTACTAACGTGCAAATTTTTTTTTATTTTTTTAATTATATACGTGCACACCTTTATACAGTGTGTCCGGTCACGAACTAGCGATAATTTAAAGTTACAAAATTGTAACCTGAACTGGTATTACAGAATAGCATTTTTTCTAAAATGGTATAAAGTTAGAGAAAACACTAATACGTCAAAAAGGAGTTCTACCACCGTTACAGGGGACATGATTTATATTCTAATGATCTGTGATAAGCTGATAAGACTTGCCTTTGAGCTCTGTTCAGTTCTTATTTTATTTTTATATTGTATTTTTTGGTTTATGAACCTACTTTTAAAGGATGTCAAATCTATAATTAACATTATTATCTCCGTCTAAAATATATGAAACAAACGTACCTTTAAATGTACAGGTAAGGCAGTTGACAAACAATCTGTAAATGAATTTATTTCCGAAGTACTACAAAAACACCCGACCACCCAAGCTGATTAGATTTCCATAGTGTTTACAGGAATTCCACGTAAGGTGTTCCCAATCAGTGGTTGTCAACTTGGGGGTAAAAATATACTTATAGTAAGCGGGTAACGTAGACTATGGACGTCTGCAACACTAGAATATAGCGCCTTGCTGACCAATTGTCTAGATACCGTTCTCATCACAGAAATACAACACTACTTGAGTATTGAGTTCCTATGGTGACAAAAATATTGGGATTGATCCCAGTCGGGTGGCTCCAAAACTTCGAGCAGGACATTTCCTGCTGTGCGTTAATTCAATAAAATCAATCTATACAAACCTTTGAAAGTAAAACGAATAATATTGCTGATATCAAATATTTCATTAGCATTTTCGCAATTATTGTCTAATCAGATCCAAAAAAAGTTAACATTGTTTTAAGACGACTTATAATTCATGTCCTGAATATCAGAGGGTTTATAGCCCCTTTCTTACAGTATACGTACAGTACGTGACGTAGTTTTTGCACCGCAGTACCGCTGCTCGGGATACTCCGGCATTTGTGCCAGTTGGCTGCATTCAATCAGATAAAAACTAAGCCAGTACCGCGGAGATCGATTTGTATCAAATACTTCTTTAATATCTAGCTTTTACTGGATCTGCACTAGATTGTAGATGTCCTATTCTTTATATTTTTATAAAAATGCTTACATGTCAAAATATTAACAAGCTATGTTCGTAAGTTCGTTTGTGTTATGTAGTTACATATTTTGATTTTCATTCGTTCTCCCAAACGTATCAATTTCCGAAATTTTTTTTAGGATCATTACCCACTATAGAATAAAACCTAATTTTTTTTCAAAATATCTTTATGTTCTGAATTGGTTCTTTTAGGTGAAGCTTCCTAATAAGTATACATTAGACTTGTATTAACAATCACACTCGCATATGTCAAATACTATGAATAAATAGATTAAATTATTTTTGCAATGTATGTAAACTATTAGCAACATCGTGTACGCAGATCACGCAAAAACTTATAGAAAAGATATTTGTAAGAAGACAATAGTCATCTTAGCTTATGTTTAATGTATGACTTGTGTATGACCTAAGCGTATACTATCTTACTAACTTAACTAATGTGTTGTAATTTGTTCGTTAAACACGGTTGTGTAGAACCTTCAAGACCTTTAAAGGGTTAGGTATATTTCGAATTTTCAATAACAAATTTTAAAGTGAGTTTATTAAAACCTCCCTCTAGTCAATTAATAGGCGGAGTTAATTACCGGGGGCTGTTTTGTCGTGTCAGGTGTCGAGATAGATTGGCCTCGTGCACTGGACCGGTCCAAATGAGTCTTGATCGATCGTAAAGCATCAGACTGAGCGATACTGAACGTTCAACGGTTGGTTGAAACGCGCGTCAAAAATACGCGTCGTATAACGGACGAAGTCGCTCGCACATCTAGTTTAAAATGTCATGCAATATTATAATGTACAAGCGTGCTCGACACACCCAATCTGCGCATATTTCCAAACGTCCAGTGTATACCCCGCTGCGTAAGTCTTGATCGATTGAAACGGGACACTTACGTTTTTTTAAGTTGTTGTCGTATCCAGATTCCTCTCGATCGGATAAAGATAGGCTTTTAATAATTAAAGTCGTTTACTTTAGGATTGCTTGTAACAGAATACATTTTGAACGGCTTATGTTACCTTTGGACAATACAGTTTTTTGTTCTTGTTATTCAAAGTATTGAATAAGTAAGTAAATAATCTTTCGATAAATTTGATACTTTTCGAGTGATTATTATTTAATATATTTTTAAGCCTT
Source organism: Melitaea cinxia (assembly GCF_905220565.1). Taxonomy (NCBI): domain Eukaryota; kingdom Metazoa; phylum Arthropoda; class Insecta; order Lepidoptera; family Nymphalidae; genus Melitaea; species Melitaea cinxia. Next base: position 15,933,722 of record NC_059411.1, on the reverse strand, counting down.
TAAGATAATTTTTCTAGTGTCAAGATGTAGTAGAGACAAATAAATCTCTTACAAACCCAAAATATCTGTTTGAAGGAGATTGTATTCTGAGATCGGCAGCTATAACAGTCTCCATCACTACACCAGTCATCGGCAGTATCAAAACATAAATATAATTAAAAATCGTTTTAAAACAATAAAACCTTTTAGTGCTCGTATAAATGTTTGCGAAACTGAAAATTTACGTTTTCAATACATTTGTGTTTAAATGTTATAATGGGTTTCGATTGTAATTTCATTTTATGAAACGTCGCGGATTACTCGCACAAATGTACGTCACGCTCGTTCACTTTACTATTATTTTTACTGTAAATTATTGTTGCGACAATCGTTATTTTAACTGAGAGGAAAGCTTTACATTTTATTTTCATTTTTACGCAATGAAGATAATCGCTCAAACTGGTTTGAAACATTTTTATTATATTACAGGATAGTATTTATTCATCTGTGTTAAAAATCTAGATGATGATGAAGATACGTGAGACGGTCACATTATGAAATCCAGTCTGGGTTTTGTTTGTGTTGACATTTCATATAATTTTACGGGAATCCGACTTCAAAACCACCTTAAAGCGTTTGTCATTTTTAACCGACTTCAAAAAAGGAGGATGTTCTCAAATCGTCTGTTTTTTTTTTTAATCTCACGATAATTCGGCGTCGTTTCAGACACTTTTGTCAAAGGCGACTTCACCGCTGTAATTACGACTTGTTAATTTTTTTTACTTACTTTAAACATAAAATTTCAACCATCCATGGTGTAAAGTATGACTGACTAGAGAAGTCCGTCGATAAGTCGGAATTACGTCAAGCAGTGTTGCAGACCAGAGCTCCTGGATGGGAGATAGAGTCAGCAACGAGCTTGCGATGCTTCTGGTTTTGCAGGCGTCTGTAGGATACGACAATCGCTTACCGTCAGATGAACCGTACGTTTGTTTACCGACTTAGTTGTGTAAAAAAAGTGCATTTCTCATACAATAACAGGAAGACCTGCGGGCAGTATCTTATAATATAGTAGAAATAAACTACAGGATCCCTTGCGTCGGATACATCAGGTGCGAGACCAACAATGGAAACACAAAGCCCTTTAAGACATTTGCAGCTTTGAAATTATCTAAATCTATTCAGAATTCCTCGCTCCGTCCCGCTATATAATAGTTCTACAATTATACAGAACCGCAGATAGCATCTATGAATAATGCGGATTGTAATTTTTCTGGCCTTTATATAGACTTTTGGAATACTTGAACTTTTTTGGATTTAAAATATGGGCTATTTTCGTTCGGATTTGTGATTGTAATCGGCGCACGAGCACCCCTGTTCCATTGTTCGTGGCTCCGTGTTCGTGTGTGTGTATATAGATTTGTGTATGTGTGCGTGTGTGTATCCTGCAGCGCTATGGGAATCGTGAACTATTCAATACACGCTCATTTTAAATAATGGAAATAAATAACAAGGAAAGCTGTATTGTTACCATGTATTTAAGCTTTCGTATTTTGAGGATAATTTATTATAGTTAATAATGACTACAGCGTATGAACCGTGATTTGCTTCTACATATAAAAATATATAATAAAATAAGATATTTGGATTATGTACTAAAGAAGGGAAATTTTATGTCCGAATAAAAAAAAGGTTCTTGGAAAGCTTCACGAAACGCTTAAAATGTTTTAAATAAAATACCGAATATCCTAAGAATAAGATAAAAAGTATATGTAAAATTGAAATGTGATACAAAGTATACATTCCCAATGTAAGCAACATTCTTGACTTTTCTTTATATTTCCTTATACATTTATGCTTAGAAGTCCAGTGTGATCAGGCTCCCGTGATGACCATACATGTAACATAGATATTTCCATATTCAGGTGTCACACAAATACTTTTTTAACTACTCGTAAAACGATATCCTCAAATTTGTGTTTAAAGGTGAATTAATTAAAATATTTGATAATTAGAACTTTTAAAAGCACTTCCCGTTACAACTATCCCTACATTGTTTTCCATAAAACATGTGAATACTTGACGCGTTCCTCCTTTGATCCGAATCTCTTTAAAGTCGAACTAATTGAATAATTTGAATCATATGTTTGGATTTTTTTTTTCGTCTCTCTACGAATTCCCCAGTATCCGCTAGTAATGAATATTGATAAGGACGACGCGACCGCCGGAATAAAGGGCACTTGAATTCTTGAGAATTACTCCGACCAGACTTTCATCGAATCAGTTTCGGTAAACTATGCATTTCATTTAAATTTTAACGTTTCGAATTATTAACAATTTGGTTTTTTCGTTGTATTATTTTACATAAATTTCATTTACTTTTGAACCAAATATGTGAATAGTTATGTTTATTACTAGTTGTTAAACTATTAGAGTGCTTAAACAGTATACATCGATTCTTCGTGAGCAATTATATAACTACAATACACACTACTAACTACAATATATTATGTAATAATCTAATATTCTCTGAATAATTTCGTGTAGTAACAAAACACAAAATAAGTGAAACCATAGTCGTATTATTTTCGAATCAAAAAACATTTTTTTAATTGTAAACTTTCAATTTTTATAAAATTGTTAAAAAGCTTTATATAACGCGAACTAATATTATAATCCATGGATTAGATTTTAAAAACAATATTTAAGAATTCCTACCGAAGTAAAGTCCGGGATATAAATAAAAAGAATTACAAGGCATAAGCTTTAAATTAAAATTTACTTGCATACAAAGCAAATATACTATATTTAATAATATTATTAACATACACGACCGCTAGATACTAAGGCAATCTAATACTTGCAGCCTGTGTGTAACAACTGATATTTATACAATTTTTTATTATAAATAAAATAAAAATTACTCTAGTGTGGGAATTGAACCCGCAACCATTGGAGCAGTAAGTCGAGTCACTGGCAACTACGACAACGGGCTTGTCATTTATGTGTGTCAGAACAGAAAAACAAAGTTTTGAAGTAAAAATATGTATTTCAACAAGAAAATAGCTTGTTTTTACATCGATCGCTAAGACAGGAACAGCTGAAGAGTGCTACACGGGAAAGTTTTTGAAGCCACGCGGACGTCGACAGTTTTTCTTTGTCTATAAGAATCGGACTGCGACACAAAAACGAATGAAAAAGGAATAAAAAACAAGAGAGAACGAATGAGTCGGACGAAGAAATGTCGCGATAAAAACTAGACTCATCGTTCGAATGGCTTCTATTTTGACCAGACTTCATGGAAAAGATTAAACGTCGCCAAACCGACGTTTTCTTTGTTTTTGTTAAATATTAGCTCACCTGACTGACGTTGTTTAGCGAGCTGTCAAACACGTGAAGTTGAAATAGTTGTGTCATTTTCAGATTTTTTTTTTTTTAATTTTTTAATTTAAGAATTAAAAAAAAAATATTTCTTAATTTGACGTGATAACAGACAGAGAGAAAAATAAATACCGCATGGGCTTCAATACCTGGGTATGTTTCAAAAAAATATAGTTTCATTTCATTTTATTTATTTGTACAAACCCATTAAGAACATTCTTTAAAATGTAAAACAAAAATTGGTCAAGTGGTAGTGTTGTGCTGCAAAGCGCAACAAACTTAGTGATTAATTTTTACGCTCGGCTAAGTCTATCGTAAGTTTATACTTTCTGTATAAAAAGTTAAGGTGAGACAAAGTAACAGTTTCTATGACTCTTTACAATTGAATTTGAAACAATTATCTTTGAACTTTTGAAATAAAACCTAGTAACTTATTATATTTAGTTACAATTTCAAAATTTTCAAAACAATGTAAGACACAGTGCAGACCTATTGTGCAGGCCTCACGCTAAAGAAGTCTTACTTCAGTCGTGTGGTCTAAAGCACACTCGTTTTTTGTAATCAACAACACGTGTTAATAATGTTCATTGAGGCTCATATTTAATTTAATTAATTTAAAACTTAGAGGTTGATTCATATTCATTGGTATAGGTATAATAACTTAGCGACAAAGTGACGAACCTTCCACCTGTCGTATAATTACCGTTTGTTACGACCCCGCTCCTCGCTCGTTAGCATATCACTGGTCATTATCTCTTTGATTGCAACATTATTATAAACGAAACAGTTTATGTTTTATGAAGGGGATTTTTTACCCTTCGTAGTATCCCTTCAATCGGAAAAAAAATTTGAATATCCTTAAATGAGAAATAGTGCTTTGTAAGATATGATCTAATTTACTTTAAAATGTTACATTAAAAATGTTTTGAATTAAACACTTTTGTTATTATAAGCCGGCTTATGATGACTGCCTTAAGAGTAAAAAAGTTGTCCGTACAGTTCAGGCTTTTTTCACCTTTCTAAAAAAATAAGAACAAATAAAATTAGACTTGGCGTTATTGAGTTGTAACGGAATACCCTTTTCTTGCTTTGCTTGTATAATAGAATGCTGTGTGGCTACGGCATCAAAGAATATGGCTACCCCCTCTCTTCCCGTGGGTGTCGTAAGAGATGACTAAGGATAGCATAGTTTCACTACCACCTTGGAACTTATAAAGCTGACCGATGGCGGGATAACCATCTAACTGCTGGCTTTGAAATACACAGGCCGAAGACGGGCAGCAGCGTCTTCGGTGCGACAAAGCCAGCCCTGCGGTCACCAACCCGCCTGCCCAGCGTGGTGACTATGGGCAACACACATGATTTCGCGCCATATTTGACGCGAACGTGGAGACCTGTGTCCAGCAGTGCACTGCAATAGGCTGAAATGATGATGATGATGATGATGATGATATATAATAGACTCAAATCTTGCCTATTGTCTATGTCTAAATTCATTCAGTCATTTGGCCGTGTAGCGAAAAGACATATATAATATTAAACAAAATAAAGTTTAGCTTTTGTATGTATTACGTTTGATAAGTCATTCATACCGCCTGTATCCTTGATAAACGAAAGACAAAGGCGTACGCAGACAACCACTAGCGCGTGCATGGCATATAGTTTCAAGTGTTACCTGAAACAGCATTCAGAGCGTGCATATGCGACGTCACGGTGCGACGCGCCCTCACGCACACAACACGCGTGCCCGCGACTAATTAGCGATAAGCACGTGATTAGCGACCGATATGCGTCTTACTTTCCTTTTGACATTCTGATGTCTATTAACATTGCTAATTCGGTTTGATCTGTAGCCATATCACAGTGAACAGGCATATAGGCTTAACAATAGAGTGTTGATATCACGCGAAATGTAAGCTATTCAATAAAAGATTTATTTTCTTTTGCGCTTAATTTGCTGACATACATTCATTCAAATGATCAACGATATTGCTAGACGTTTGTTCCGGTCAGCTGAAAGTCGTTAGAGAACCCAGAAGCAAGAGACCACGTTGTGTCAGCAAACTCTTCATTATAAAGCTTAAAAATTTGTTTGTTTATTTAAACGCGGTAATTTCAGGAACTACTTATATTCGATTTGTGAAATATTTTTTGGTGTTGGGTAGCTCATTAGATTATAGATTTAGAAAGGCTATAAGGCTTTTTCCTCAAATTGACGCTTGTGAAACCGCAGGAGACAGCTAGTTTATTTATAAAACAGTGAAAATAATCAGTAATTCATTTGTTTCTATTATATATCAGTTAATTTTTTTTTTAAATAAATTTTTAAATTGTTGAGACAATTTCAAAATTGTTTGTGGGATTTTATTATACATGCGAATACCATAACCCAGACAGGAGACGTTTACTTTGTGCAGTCGGAAACTTGGAGTTACAATTTTGTTATTCCTTCTCGTGTTTACAATGCGATTATTACTATTTATTTTAAAACGATGAATATTTTGGTGGATATACATAATATTGTTATAAATATATTTGGACGCAATTGTTAATATGACCTTGTGAAAAACATCCCGTAGGGAGACTCGAGCTCCAAGATCGTAAATGTCGCGAATAGCCCTAATGTTTAATTAAAGCTCCTTAAATTAACCGTAATCATCGTCATCACATTAGTCATACTTGCCCCACTGAAGTACAATACCTAAATTATTGGCACAACCACGAGCGTTCAACTCGGAGCAATCGATATCTGATTTGAGCTGGTGTCGATGTCAGGCGAGAGCTAAGTAATCACGATGCCATCGCGGCGGTCGCTTCATTAGTTAACTTAATTAACAATCTCAGATGAGCCCCCTGACTCCCTCTATGGGGTCTCACCGCGCCTTCCCTCCGTCTGGTATAATCCCCACGACCTAGCTTTTAGAAAATGTTTAAAATATGTTTATATAAAAAATAATTATTGCATAGTGTTATTATTCATTTATTCATTCATTTGGTTTAGTGGCTTGTAAAAACGCTAAAATGTGATGTAGAATGAAGAACATGTGAATGTGATTAAATAGGGTTTCGTAGAACTGGTTTTTAGAGAACTCTAATGAAATTTCGCATTCATAAAATTGTTAATTGACAAATGCTCAGTAAGTAACTGCTCCGCTTTTTTAAATACATTTTTTAAAAACCTAGTGTTCCAAAATTGCTTAGAAACGTATTTGAAAAAGTATATTTTAATTTTGATCGTAAACGCGTCATTAATTAGACACAAAAGCAACACAGTGCATGACAATATACATAAAACAATGGCATTGTATTTCCCTAAGCACGCTGCTAATAACATACGGCCAAGATAACCAAGTGACTTTTAACATATAAGGTATCAAGGCTGTAGACAACAAAACAATCTCACAAGAGGGTATTGAGAACAATGATTCAACTCTGCCAAATGAATTCCTTACGACAGCGCTGACGACGTAGTATAAAAATATAATCATCGATTATTTGTTAAACAAACACATCATACATACAATTGAAATGTTTATTTATGTGTGAGTAGCTTCGGCCTGCGGCTGCATCCACGCAGTTTGTATTAATTATTGAAGTGAAACTTTTTTAGATTCGTGATTTGTAACTCGAAGAAACGAAAATTCGTCACGATAAAGAAAGCAACACATAAATGTATACTAGACAACGAGATGGAATACATTACACAGTATTTTATATTCTAAATCTCATGTAGGTTATTTTTCAGAAGTTTCACTTCGGCCGACTATTTTTTCGTCTACCTACGTTGTATTACTTGTCGATATAATTGAAGTCGGTTTTTCTTCGTTTGCCTGCAAACACAATTATTTGGTTTTATACAGAGTTGTACCCTAATCAATAAAAGATAACGTTATTTTTCTGTAAATATTGAAGTGTACATTTAAACATTATCTTTTCTGTCTCTTTAAGTTTATAGAAAATAAATTATATTTTTAATGTTGAGAAGGTACCCGAAATTTCGGCGGAGTCTTTATAGGTGATGAGGCCTGTGCCTAGTACATAGTGGAATGTATTCTGAAATTTACAGGAAAGCATGTGTAGTATTTTATTACTAGAAAATTCTTAGTGTCGGATAAGAATTTCTTGTGTGTTTTCGTGTTCGTTGGTGTTACATAAATAAATATTCAAACAAACAAACAGAGTTTCTTATAGTTAGGATATGCGCAAACAAATACATGTACGTAAATGAGTACGTAATGTTTGGAATTAATTATAAATGATTTGTTTACAGCTGAGAGTCGATCATTCAAATCCCAACAAAAACATTTTCATGTAAAATGTTGCCAAGACGAGATCATATGGCTCGCACTGTCAAAAAGTTATCAGATCTCATGTAGAGCCAAGCTTCTAACTCTACGCGCCCTAACTCTACAAGCCCTAACTTCACAAACCCTACACCTTAGTCAAAATATGTGGCTTGGCCGTTTCAAAATATGTGCTTTAATACTACTAAAGTCAATATTTATCTAATAACCGATTTTTATTTTTTATGTATTTTATTATCATTATTTATAACAAGGAGTAACAAGGAGTCCCTATATCAATTTTCAGACCTCTAGCATCAAAATTTGCGGAAGTCTCATACAAACTTTCATCCCCTAGTTTAAGGGGTTGGGGGCTAAAAGTTCTAAGTTTTAGAATTTTTTTGTTGTTTGTGTACTAATACTAGCTTACATACCAAATTTCAGCTTTCTGGGACTTCAGGAAGTACTCTAAGAATTTTGATGATCATCAGTGAGTGACGAAATCGGGGTTTTTTAGATATTAATAAAATCTAAAGTATAAGAGCTATGCAATTGAAACTTTATATGTTTAATAAGTTCACTATTGACATCATATCCTGAGAATTTTGTTTATCTAGTATAATCCAAACCCAAGTTATGAGGGTTCAAAAAAACGACGAAGCGCTTCGAGAAAAGATAGGTAGTGCTTTTCGTTTTTTTTTTTTTTGGCTCGTCTTTGCGGGGGCACTACCGTGCCCCCAGATTGTTTTTGTCGTTCTCTTGATGTTATGTTAGGTGTTCGAAGAAAATAAGCTATTTAGTAAATAAGGACTTATTGTTATTATTCATGTGGTTTTAAGGAATCTTGATAATTCAGTTAGATTACCGTAACCGCTGTATTGGGGATCTAGAAATATACAAAATACAATCACAAACACTGAAACACCCTGTCTAGGACAAAAGTATGTATGTCTTTATCGAACTGTAAGTGCTGTGACCACTGCAAAAATTCGTATCCCATGAGAGCAAGTCAGTAATTCATAAAATATTATTAGCTGATTATTCTAAACTCGTAAAATACATTTAGGTTTAAATTATGAGAAATCCTTTATAGAAAAACGTGGTTACAGACGAGATGCAGTCTACCGCATGTTGACCTAAAGAGGGCTGTTTTTACATTTCCAACGAGATAACGCAAGAAAAAGGTACGGCATTTATTTCCACATTCTAAAATTAAAATATTTGAGTTCATAAGAAAAAGGACAAATATATCCTACACAAAGTTTTTGTTTTTATTTTATTATATTAACAATCCGTCTCCTACATGGAGAAAGAGGCCTATGCCCAGCACCATATTACAGGCTGAAGCGTAGCGTAGCGAGCTGAAATTGTGTACCTATACAGTATACACGTTGAGTTTAGATGACAATGCATGCGAATTTAACCAATATAGATTAACAAGTAAATTAAATAACTTGATCTCATTGAGATTTTCAACGAGTTCTTGAATCTCACGACAAGCTTTTTTGTCATGTAAATTTTGTAATGACGTTAAATTTTAACTAAAACTTTTAAAGGAAAATTTATTTTATTTTTAGTGTTAATATTATATAATATTGTATATGTTAATGTTGTATGAAAGAACTTTTTCGGATTTTATCGCAGTTTACTAAGTTTATTAGATACCCGACGTTTCGGATACTTTACAGCAACCATGGTCATGCAGGGACAATTATAGTGCAATAAGAATAAAAGGCAGCTTTTTTTGGTGTTTTTTTTTTAATTTGTTTTACAAACTCGTTACTGATCTAATATGAGAAAAGTTTCTCCTTTGTATATGTTACTCAATATCTAAAATTAATTGAATTGTTCACACATTGACAATTAAACTTGTTATGACGTTCGTTCAATAGAAAGTCTTTACAATGCGATAGATTTAATAACTTGCTTATCATCCGCAGTCCCTTGCCGAGTACACGCCGTAATTGATTTCAAACAAACACAATGTAGGAACATAAAACGGCCACGTTAGCGGAAGCCGGCGCGGTTCATCCTTTGTTATCACAGGCGCACAAAGACGGCGGATATAGCATTGTATCCTTATCACTGAATGGAACGAGGCCGGCCATTCAGAAATATCATCAGAGCCATGAGAATAGATGTCTCGAGGTACAGTCGGTATCGTGGTGACAGCCTCTCTAATCGCTGTGAGATTGGAGCGTACCGCACTGGTACAGCGTATATAAATCATTTTTTTAACGTAAAAAAATGCAAACGCACGGTCCACCTAGTGGTGCAATACAAGTGAATTTCCGACCCGGGACTTATCCAGGACCTACTGCAGGAACTCTGATTACTTTAGTGAGAGTCCACTCACCACAAGAACACAACACTCATAAGAGCTATTAGCTACTACTTATTTATTTATTTATTTATTTAAAGCGCCACCAACAGAATCATATATAATACAAACATAATATATATAGTAGCCTTAGGTGCTATATAAACATATGATTCAACTTAAAGGTAGCTACAGCATGCATAGTAATTATTCAAGTCGACGCTGAGTGAAATTAAAAACTACATCATCTTAAAGTAACTAATAGTACATAAAACAAATAAAAACTAATCAAACAAAAGTAACAATAAAGAACTTTATATTACTTAAAAAAAAGAATGATGGAAAAAAGCAGTACAGTAAATTATAATTAGAATCTGGCTAGCCAAGAGTTTTTAGTATTTTATCCTTGAAATTTGGCAGTTTGTCTTTAAATATATCAATTGAGTTATCCTTATCAACAAAATGTTTGTATAAATTACTTAATCTGGGTATCAAAGAGTGACGACCAAGACTGGTTCTACAGAATCGGTGGGTGAAGAGTGGAACAGGGTAGCGCGGTGTTCGGATGGGAACCTTTAAAGAGATTTGGCCCAACAACTCTGAGTTGTTCGATGTACCGTTTACGAGCTTGTGCAAGAAGACCATGTCGTGAATTTTGCGTCTATCTGACAGTGAGAGCAATTTGAAGGTTTTGATACGAGTACAATAAGGTGATCTTTTATGTTTTCCAGTGGAATAGAATTGGGTAAATCGCCTCTGTATGCTTTCTATACGATCTTTATGTACCTGATAGCTAGGGTTCCATATCACCGTGCCATACTCAAGTTTGCTTCTTACTAAAGTTGCGAACAGAGTTTTAATGGTGCTGAGTTTTTTGAAAGGCTTAGCATTTCTGATCACGAAACCCAGCATTTTACGTGCCAATCTACAGATGTTTTCGATATGCACATTAAAGCGTAATTTTGCATCTATAGTTATCCCCAGATCCCGGACAGATTCAACCCGCTGCAGTGGGCAGTTGTTAATAGTGTACTTTCTTTCTATTACAGAGCGTTTGCGACTAAAACTGATATATGAACACTTGGAGGGATTTAGATCCATGCCATTTAGTTTGCACCAACTAGCAATTCTATCTACGTCTTCCTGAAGGGAAAGAGCGTCGTTATCTTTCACAATCTGCTTTACTAGTTTTAGATCATCCGCAAAGATTAAACACTTAGAATTAAGTATACAATCCGTGACGTCATTTATAAAAATGTTGAATAGAAGTGGCCCCAATATAGAACCCTGGGGGACACCTGACAATGCGTTATATAACTGGGAAGAATATCCATAACTTGAATTGGATGACGCCTTGGCGCAGCGGTAATAGCACTGGCTATTGCGCTGGCGGTCGCGGGTTCGATTCCCGCTCACGACAAACATTTGTATCGGCCATATAGATGTTAGTCGTGGTCTGGGCGTTGTGTTTGTGTACTGTGTGTGTTTCCGGACCCCCAACACAGGAGAAAACCCTAGTGGGGGTATTCGTTGAGTGTAAAGCGTTTACTACTACTACGTTGTATAGGACAACTGTTTTATGAAGAAGGGTTCCTGAATGCTTCCTTCTCCGACCACGTAGCGTTACTAAAACTTATTTGATGTGAACATCTCATAAAAATATTTTAATTCGCAAAATATGAAAAGTCAATTGTACCAAGTAATTTTTCAAATTAACAATTCACATAACCTGATTACAGCGCCATATCTGCTGGTGAACAGAAGATTGAAACAACCTGAAAAGACAATTTATAAGGCATCCTTGAGTTTGTCTGCGTCAAATTTGGTCGTAGCATATTGGTTGGGAGTTTTGAGGAATGAATCTTCTTGAACAAAATAGTACCTACAATCCTATATTTATTTATTTGAATAATAGTTACTAAAAGAGAGTGTAATAAGAATTATCCAATAGCATACGTAAATTTGTTTCACGAGTCATAAGCAACTCTGCGTTCATAGACTATTACTGTATTACTCAAGGTATGAGGTACTTCTCGGGATAAATGTACCAACTAAAAATGACATCAACACATTTACGTAATACTCTTATTAAACTAAATAATTGAATTCACATATCCTATTACGCTTCAGCCTGTAATATCCCATTACTGGGCATAGGCCTTTTTCCCAATGTAGAAGAAGAATCAGAGCTTAATCCACCACGCTGCTCCAATGCGGGTTGGCGGATATATTCTCGCAGATCATGTCAAACATCTGTATCAAGTGTATAGCCAATACAAATGTTTGTCATGTGCGGGGATCGAACCCGCATCCGCCAAGCACAACAGCCACAAACCGGTGCTATGAATGTTGCGCCAACCTTACACATATACCATATAAATTTTTAATATAGATCTAACAAAACAAGAAATAATAAAACGCATAGACAGAACATCTCAACAGATGCTGACGTAACATTTAACGAATGTCTTGCACGAATCGGCCTTTTACATTCAACAGGGACTGGATCTAAAGATAAATATTTTAATTCAATCAATTATATCCTCAACAACAACATAAACTCCATTTAGTTTTGCAAAAACAAATAATAAAACAGAAACTGTTAAAAGCGTTAATAAATATAAGATTTTAGATTAACATGGTTACTTCTATTACTAAAACAATTCGAAAACGGGATGTTTACATGTTTTTTATTTTCGTTTTCCGAGCGCGATATTTCGACATTAACTGCGAATGTCTTGGTCACGAGACATCGAGCACCGCAAAATGAAAATAAAAAACATGACTATCCCGCTTTCGAATAGTTTTCGTTAATAAATATTATCTTCATCTATACAATATCTAAGTAAATGTATGTACGCGCCTAACTTGCGAACAAATGCACAAAATCGGATAATTCTTTTGTATTGTGTTCCTTATAATAAGGAATGCATAAGGTTGAAATATAAATATGGTGGTAGGTAGTTCTGGGCATCTAATAAATATTAAATATTGAGTAATCGAAAGGACAAAACTAAATGATAGACATAAAACGATAATTGTATTTCCAGACAAACGAAGAAAAACCGACTTAAATTATGAGTATATCGACAAGTAACACAACGTAGGTAGACGAAAAAATAGTCAAGTAAATACGCTTTATCACAGATTACTCCAAAAGTTGTAATCAGATCTCGATGAAATTTGAATGTGACCACATGATAAACATCGGCTTTCGATTAAATTAAAAATCATCAAAATCGATATACCCAGTAAAAAGTCCCATCATCAGATCTTGATTTCCTTATCATGATATATTATAACTATTATTATAGCCATCCCACAGCAACCAGGATATAATGAAGATGAGCAGAACTGATCGAAGTCGTCGTGGTCACATCAAAGCACGGTCATTAGTGATGTCAGGGGTGTTAGACACGGCGCACTCTGCAAATAACCGTGGGACCTACGTGTGGAACAAACTTTATTTGCCGTATTGTACCTATCTAAAAAAAACACAGGTCAATGTAGTTCAGTTCTTTGCTCAATGGCTTTTAGTTGTGTCAGTTTGACACATATCATTTCGCCAATGTCACGTGGGATGGAGAACACACGACGGAGATTGTTATTATTTCGGTGGATTTGAGAATACAATTTAGTTAAATTTTGAAAATACACGAAAATAGTATGTATTTATTCACAATACTCTCAAAATGTACAAAAATATAAAAATATTTATAAGTAATAACATTGTACTAAATATATATATATATATATATATATATATATATACATTGTAATATTTACAATTTAATTTTATTATATTTAATATATTTACATAAAAAGGAACACAGAGGACTAAACACAAACATTAATAAAGATTCAACATTTATAGGGCGGGGAACTTCTGGGTCAATGTATTATTGTGTAAATTAGTGTCACATGTCACACCTTGTCACAGATGATGTTACGACTGACAAAAGAATAGATAAGATGAAATATTTAGAACGTATGCAAGACGATCAAATTTTATTTTTTCGAATTCAAAAGGTACGATAATTGTGTTTGCTGGCAAATGATAAAAAAACCGACTTCAATATTACTTTGACATACAATGTAAGTACAAGAAAAAAAAATTAACAAACGCACTAGTCGTCACTACGATTTTCGAGGGTTCTCCTCGATTTCTGTGGGATTCCGTCATCAGATCCTGGTTTCCTTATCATGGTACCACATTTAGGATATATCCTTTCCAATAAAAAAGAATTGTCAAAATCGGTTTGATTGCAATGATTTTACGTGTGTCTTTAACTTAGTGACAATATCAAAAACAAAAACATAAAGACGTGTTAGCTTGTCTCTGTCGGAAGAGCTCTTTTATTGAATTTATTCAAATACATTTACCTAGAACGATGCCTTTTACCTCTTACGACCTTTGAGATTTGGGATATATTCTTTCCAACAAAAAAAGCAGGTTAGTTCATACTCATTACTCACACACCGCCTAGTCAAATTGAATTATTTGATGAATATATACATAACATAATTGATGTTAACTCTATAACTAATACTCATAATAACCGTGTGGTGTGGTGGGACATCAGATAGAAACGAAGTTCCTTATTATAAAATATTAATTTCGATTTCTATTCGAGGTATGGAGAAAACAATTATCCGGGTACACATTTTTTATTATGATTTTTTTATCGATAAAAATAAAAAAAAATATTTTTATCGATAAAAATTATCTTAACGCCTTAATTTTTTTACAATGATTTATAAAAATATATAATAATTATAGAATGATACAATAATAATAGCAAACTGCTATAATAATAACAGTCACCGCATAGACTATACATTAGACACTGTATAGCCATCATACATAGACTACACACCAAAATCTTACGCTTTTTTAACGTTAAATGCGTTTTTTGCCGGCTAAGGTACCCCTCCGCAACGCCGCATAAGGAATTTGGTTCCAAAATGTTACTAATATAGTTTACCTATCATAATTATATTGTCGAATGCCGAAAGATAACCAGCATTCAGAATATTTTAACCTCTAATTATTTTGTTGTTAATATTTCACAAAAGTGAATTAAAACTATATGTATGTACATTATTCAATTATTACTTTTCATCAACATTATCACCAATCAGAAATGTACCATACAATAATGACCACTTGAAACAACAGCAACTAAATACAACGCGCGTTCATAAAATATTTATTCAAACTCATAAAAATAACTCAAGCGAACATTTCAAGTGAAATAAAGACATTCCCATAAATCTCTTAACGGCGAAATCTGATACGCTTCGTCTAATGGAGATATTCGAGCGACGAGTCTTTACAATATTTATATCGAACGCTAAGCATTTACGTTTTTAACGCTAAGAATTAGCGTTCCGTACTGAAATCGCTTTATTACTAACCAGCTGATACGCAGACGTTATATTTTCTAAAATTTGAAAATTTTCTGCGTAATTCTTTTTATTTCATTCCGTAGCAACTTTCTACGAAATATCAGAAAACTAAAAAATACAAACGGCTAGGATTAATTCGGCCGTTCTCGAAATTAGCGATTAGCAATACATTCAAGGCTTCATTATTATTTTTATGTGAATATCATACTAATTTATTTATTATTTATTTTCATTTATTTATTTGAGCATACTAACAATATACATATTTTTACATTGATATAAATACATAGTACATACATAGTAGTGACAAGGGAATAAATATAAAGGGCTAAAGCTACGTTTGTAGATGGAAAGTAACGGTCTTAAGAAATGGTCTTAGTTCTTTTCGTTTTATAAAACTGTCTCCATCGCTTGCTGTATTACTTTCACATTAACATGAAAAAATCGACTGAAAATAAATAAAGAAAAATAATCCTTATTTAACATATAATTAAATATACGTACGCTTTTTTATTATAATAAAACTATTTTAAATTATAATACGGAACACCTCTTTATTAAAAATAAATTACACTTTCAAAGCTATTATTTATTTCATTTTGATTGCGCACTCGAAGAACATTATCGACGATCACTTAATGCGTTTTGAACTTTACGTTAGTTATAAATGTATGTGTATCTGGTCCTGTGATGAATGGCTACGGCCAGCGAGCGTCGCGTCACAGGCGACTAGTTCGACGCGGACATCCATTGCTATGGATTTAGGAGTGCCATATGTTCAGCTGAACCAGGACAAGTACTATAGGTAATTGGTGAATTGTGCTTGATATTCAGACGATAAACTACAGAGTGATCCTAAATGATATACAATTTAATAAACATACATACTTTACTATTTAAAAATAATGACGTGCGTATAATATCAACAACCATCCATACTGTGACACAGGCTGTAGATTATTAGTTGATGTTTCGATGCACTTGCTTGGAGCAGCAGGGCAGAGAATTAACTCTACACGTCACGTTAGGTCTGATTATTGAGAATATCGGAGTATAAACTTATTGATTTTATAAATCAAAATATTATGTGCAAAAAAAAATAAGTCTAATTTATGAATTGATTCCGGTTTGACGAAATCTTTACTAAAACGAATTTAATAAATTGTCATTAAAAAAATATTCAAACAAAAAATGGAAACATAAAATATACAGGGAATTAAAAATATAAATACAAATAAGATAATTTAAAATATAGTTGAAAAAAAAATTAATTAAGACGAAATTAAGAGGTAAATAAGGTCTGGGAATTACGACGCAGCTGATTTGCTAGAATTATCCGCGTAGGGATTGACAAAATTTTTAAGTTTCACTTCCTTTACACCTGTCATTACACTGCATTAGAACAAGAACGCGTGATAGAGATCGTTACTTAGCGATAAAGTCACAAATTGTATACAATTTAAGTTGTTCGTGTTATTTAATAATAAAAGTGTAGATGGTGTGTGTAAAGTTAGTTTTCTCATACCTCTATTTGAATATTTATTTGTATTTCAAGTTGTTAGTTACCCGGTTTGTATTCCTAGAAGTAGTTTAGTCAACAAGGACTATACTGGTATAAATCTGAAACTTTTTTATTCAAAAAGGTTTAGAAATCACTTTTCAGTCGTCATTTTACAAATTACAATTATAATAGTCTGTATTAATGAAATATAATTCAGTAAGTTTATATTAAACTAGCTGACCCGGCGAACTTCGTATCGCCTAACACAAACTTTATCGTATGGTATTAAAGTTCAAATTGACTTTTAAGTATTATCACAAATCTTTTGTATGGGAGTATAGAAAAGTGTTGTTTTGAGACTTTTTCAGGAAATTTAAATTTTTTTTTTTTAGAATTTTTCTCTCCGTAAGAACCATCCTCGTACTTCAAGGAATATTTTAAAAAAAGAATTAGCGAAATCGGTCCAACCGTTCTCGAGTTTTGCGCTTAGCAACACATTTTGCGATTCATTTTTATATATAAGATAAAGATACCAACGACTCGGAATGTAGTTTCGACTGAAAGGGATTAACAAGAAAGTCAACAGTAATAAATATATAACATTAGGACAAGTTTTGGGTGCCTTTATGATTTTTTGGGAGTGTGAAGAAAAGGGAGGATCCTCCAACCAGACGAGTGTTGTGTTTGACGGGCTAACGCCCCGACGGTTGATGTCGAGATCTTGTATATATACTTAATCACTTTGAAAACTCTGATAGCGCGATGTAGCATACGTCAGTTTTTCTCTAATTACGTAGTTTGTAGTCGTTCGTATTTCGCGCGATAGATGTCGCTACAATTTAAAGTTGGTCTACTACGATTTTTTTTACTCTCCTAAGCTGCTTTTAACTATTTACAATATGATTTGAGGTATTAACAGGTCAACTATTATCAGAGACATGTCCGATTAAAGGCGGATAGGTGGTATCACTATTGTAATTGATCACCAGTACATCCGCGTGACGCGGTCGAACGCTGATCGAACATCGCCTGCGGGTCGGCGTACTCGCATTTTCGTACACGCCTCCCACGTGATGTACATTTCTATAGCCGCTAAAACCATATAACGGCTTGGCTAAGCTTGCTAAAGTTAGAAAGTTGTTGTTTCGACATTATCGGAACAATAGATTTGAATTAACGATCTGTTTTCTCCTTTTATTTAAAAATGATTGTTTTTTATTTGAAGGCACGCGTACAGAATAATTGGACACGTTTTCTTAAAAGAAACTTCTTAAATATCCTTTATTCCTCAGTAAAGAAATACTTTTAAATAATAACAATACCAACGAAAGTCTAATGTGACTTAAGATACACAATTAATAAAATATAAGCCGGTAGTTATTCAATTTACCATCTCATATCTGCCGCACTGCAGCCTTTCATAAAGCTAAAATGGATTGAAAATATATATGTACATACTAGCTGTGCCCGCGACTTTGTTCGCGTGAAATTTAACAAAAAAGTTATTTTTCAGTTCGCAGAGTTATAAAAATTAATTTCTAAAATAAAACTAGCCTAACCCCTTATTACATCAGCTATCTGCCAGTGAAAGTACCGTCAAAATCGGTCCAGCCGTTTCAAAGATTAGCCGAAACAAACAGACAGACAGACAGATGTTAAAACATGTTATTTTGGTATATGTACCGTGTACATCTATATGCATTTAGTAAAAAGTGCTTATTTTAATATTACAAACAGACACTCCAATTTTATTTATTTGTATAGATATATAGCAACAATCTTATACCTATATATAAAATTCTTGTGTAAACGAAACGGCTGGATCGATTTTTATGAAATTTTATGTCGTCTGAGAGTTGGCCAACATCTATTTTTCATACCAATGCCATAGTTATAAGGGCGGGGGATTAAGGGGGTTAATAACATACATGGCAAAACAACGTTTGCGGGGTCAGCTAGTAATATTATAAATTTCTATATGTATATATAATGATAACATATCAATATTATCTCACACACATATTCAATATAAAGTACTCGTAAACATTGAATATGTAAGAGATGTAATTAATGCCATCAAATGAAATGTATTTCAGGTGACACAACCATTGACCATTGCTTCAATAGACACGGGCTTCAGCGAGGCACTTCACACAAAACTTTAAAAGTGCTTATGTAGGTTATTCCTAAGTTTATTGTCTAGAAGCAAATCGTTCGTGAATTATAACCATGGTAAATATATTGAATGTCAAATAGTTTCCGACGCAAGGTAATGTTCTTGTCGAGTCTTTTGTCCTTAACATACTAGGCTAAACATGTTATATTTATAATCAGGCGATAAAAATAGGAGTGACAGATATCCAAAGCTAATTGAGGCTAAAGCGAAAATTACAATGTGATTTTACACATGTATTTACGCATTTAGTCAAAATAAAACGAAAACATAAAGATGTGCTTATATGATAAGCTTGTCTCTGTCGAAAGAGCTCTCATATTGAATTTATTCAAGTACGTTTACCTAGAATGACGCCTTTTACCTCTTACCTGGAAGGATTTCTTTACATTTTTTTTTTATTTACCTTAAAAGAATTTAACAGATTTTTCTTCAATTTAATTTGACTTAAACTAGAACATATTAAATGTTGCATAGCACTTGGAAAGTTAGTTATCAAGAAATGATTATAGGCCATCAATATCAACCTATGACTCACGGCTACTGAGTAGCAACTATAATTATGACAGGTTAAGCTGTGAGACAATTTTAGTGCATGATAATACGAGCAAATTAAACAACAACTGACCTGGTTTTACCGTCCTTACCACTCCAGGACAAATATTCTTAAACATTCGAATCTGGTCTGCATGGCCTCAAATTTTAATTCACGCAGCAAACATAATAGGAACACCGTCTACGTGTCTTGTTTCCAGCCGAGGTTGCGCTGCCGTTCCACTTGGTTATCGGATCATATCCCCGGTTACGCACGCACGTCAGGTATCACGGTAATTATATGGCGCGGTGACGCTTCGGCCACGAAACGTATGTTAAACGTACACGTTGGAATGTGTCGATATTTTTTTAGAAAGAATGTCTGGGACACGACATTTAACGATTTATCTAGTTGTCGCTCGATATATGTACGTCAATTATTTTTTTTTTTTTAAGTAAAACTTTTTTACGCATGCTTGATTTTGGGAGTATACTGGCGAAACTCCGCGAGGATTCAGCGTGAGAGGCAGTAGTCTTATTCTGTGACATTATTGATTTGGTGAAAATTGCTGAACGAGATTGCAAAACTAACACTGATGGAACGGTGAGGGCAAAAAATCCTCATCAATATTTATTTCAACAAAGAATCCTTGACCATAATCTGATGAAATGGTGACGTAATCTGAAGCGTACAAAATGTGTAGCTATTAAATCTTCTCCAAGGGTATAATTAATTATCTAATGAACAATAAAGTATACTTACATTAATCTGTAGTTATTCATTGTATAAATGCGCAATCATCTGGACTTCCTAGTCAGATTTTTTGTTTGCATAATTCATTTTTGTGAAATTAAATTAAATTTAAACTTATAAGTAAGAATAAATGCATTTGTTACAGTTTGTAATTGTCCAACTTACTCATGCAAATTCATACGTTTTACATATTATGTATGTGTATGTTACAAACACGTAAATGTTTCTCATACCTAATATTAATTAAACCAGTAATATTCCATGTTAGAATAAACATTTGGAGCATTGAATTTGTTTTCCTTAATATTTTATTACTCAACGATAACGTTCTGCACGATTAGGAGACGCGTGACTTGTAACACTGTAACTGTATTGTAACAAGTCTGCAAGACCCTAAGTATTAGAAAAAAAAAAACTTTAATTGTAAAGAAACATAGGCTCATAGTTAATCAGTACAATATAATTATTTAAGAACGATGTTAGTAAACCAAAATACAAACAATAATTGTGTTTGCTCGCAAACGAAAAAAAAAACCGACTTCAATTACATCGACGAGTAATACAACGTAGATCGACGAAAAAATAGTCAAGTAACTATGCGTTATCAAAGATTACTCAAAAAGTAGTTATCAGATCTCAATAAAATTTATATGTGACCACATGACAAACATCAGCTTTCGATTAAATCAAAAATTATTAAAATCGGTACACTCAGTAAAAAAATATTGCGAATTTTCAAGAGTTTCCCTCGATTTCTCTGGTCGGCCCATCCAGTCTTTCTGCAAATAACTTCAGGATGCCGTTGGTGCTTAGCCTAACCTTCTGTATTATTAATGCCACCTTCTCTTGCATTATCGCGAAATAATCGTCACTTTTTTATTTATTTTTTTAAGTCATATATATATATATATATATATATATATATATATATATATATATATATATTCTACTATGTTTTTTCTCCTTAATTTCGGGGAGAAATCACAGCACACAACGAGCTCGCTAACACTACGCCTTATATGGGAATACGAGTCGCAACGGTAAGCGAAGTGTGCTTTTAGCCGAATGTTCCGTCGAGCGCGTGACAGGACGAGTGGGCGGCAGCTGCGGAGGGCACTTTACTTCTTTTTGTTTCTGTTCCGTGTGTACGGTATAACACTTTGAAAGGCGCTTTGATTTTAAAAGGATAAGACCGTGTGTACGTTTCTATAGTGCTTTTAATGGTTAGGTGTTTGCGAAAATCTTTGTGTTCACAGAGGTGCAAAAACATTTATTGTGAAATTAAAAGCTATGTACTTTTCAAAAGTTTCAAATATGGAATGTGAATGTGTGAATTGATTATTTTTTTTTTTACTGCAAAAATTGATTTTTGTGTAGCTACAGTTCTGTTCAAGAGTAAATAGATTTCAGAATAACGTTAAACGCTTAATATACAAAAAGTCAACTCAAATATAATATGCGAGTGATATTTACGT